>NW_025374125.1:0-7557 GCF_016433145.1 Gracilinanus agilis
ATATATATATATATATATATATCCTAGTTCTATCACCATGAGACAGTCATTTAATTTTTCAGTTCCCAGGGGAAATAGGTAAGACCAAATGACAGTTTAATCAGTCAATTTTCCAATAAGAATTTATTAAGGAGGAAGTATAGTATAAAGGAAAATACTATACTTGAGTCAAAGGGACTGTCTTCACATTTCATCTCTGATAGGTCAAGTCTCTTTACCACCTTATAACTCAGTTTCCTAATCTGTAAAAATAACAAAAAAAAATTTCTGAAAGGTGGATCAGATGACAAAAATCTGAGGTCCCTTAGAACACTAGATCAAGAATTCCATAATCCTAATGTGTCAATGTGCTTTTGTAGATGAAGTCTCTATACCAGAAACTTCTGATGATGATGAAATCATAGATCTATAACTCTCTCTAACTCCCCTCCTGAAAGTTTTCAAATATTTTCTATAGAGACATTTTGTGTAGCTCTACACATATTAAGGGGAAAAGTAATGTGTTGTCTTTTGAATTCACTTGACTTTAAGAGAGCATCATGTTTCTTCTGATTTTTCTTCTCATTACCTGAAAAGTGTCATAATTAAAATATCAGTGTGATTATGCGAGAAGAGAGGACAGGTTAGGAAGATGATGACATCAACATCCTAATTAAATTTGCCAAATAGATTAAAACTTTATTCCTGAAAAATATTCCAACTTGTCAGACAGTCTGAACACATTGCTCTAAGAAGAGGAAGCATGAGCCAATTCCAATGCCATCGGCCCAAGGGAGGGAGTGTGAGGATACTTCCAAGCTATTGCAATATTTTCCGAGGCAATGCTTTGAGGAACTTGGAGAAGTAGGCCACCTTCTAAGCACGGGGAGAAGTGCATAGAGGAGCGCTTTTAACTAGCACAGCATTTCATTCAAGAAGACGGCTTCAAGACTTCATTTAAAATTATCAGGGGCACATTATCTGGGTACACAACAAGAAGCAATTATTGGTTTAATTAGCCTGCATTCACCACGTCGCCCTCTTTCTCTTTGTTCGATTGCCAGGCAATTTTCTACAATCATTAAGCAAGGGAACTATAATTCCACAATGACCTAATCTGTAGCTCCTTCTTATCACAATGGAATATTTTAAAGTTATTTATGACTGTCCTCAATAAGAACTCAGTCCATAGGGCAGAAAACACTTTGGGTTTCTAAAAATTCTATATTCATTGACATGCCCTAAATTCATGATGTACTTCATACTCATTTATGTCTTATACTAGAAAACCATTTGCCATCAAAAGCAGGTTAGGCAGATTTGGATGAGTAATTAGGCTAAGAGAAACTATTGAAATTATTTTAAGTTTAAATCTAATTTACACTCATTAGAATGAATTTCTGTTGCTGCTGTTGCCATGATAAAATTCCTCTTAGGGCTAAAGTTAAATGGTCAAACTTTAATCTCTGATTTACCTATACTACGGCAAAAATAGGTATACAAATTTGGATTTAGATCATATTAATGAAACTTTTATTTACAGTAAAAGCTATGATAGAGAGGATCCATGGTTCAGAAGAAAGCATAATAGTTTTGGAATTCAAAAGAACTAGACTTGAATTTTACCTTTGCTGCCAGTGAAAATTCTTTACATTTAATCTCGGGCCCCTCAGTTTCCTGATCTGTTTGAGGGGTTGTTGAGGCCACAGAATGCTGAAGATAAAGATTATTCTCAATTCTAGATCTCTGGTACTCAATGCTATCAAATCTGTGATGCTTTCCTTTTTCCTGATATAGTTATCAGATATAGCTTACAATGAAAGATCTGCAAACCTATTTGATGAAGCTCCTCCCTCCACTGTTACAAATTTTAGTTTAACAGACATCTGTTTATATGACTGCAACCTAATACTTTCATCTATAGAATGCTGGCTTTTAATATTTTCTGATTTTTCACCAAGACTTTTGCATCATAAATGTGATTAAGTATAAAAAGTGGGTCATATGAAAATATATCAATGAGAATATGGATTGAAGAAGTTAGAAAGCTTCTAGCTATAACCAAAGAAAAATATATTTATGAAGAACTTTAATAATATGCACTCTAAGGTCTGTCTAAAATTTTATTGACTTGGACACAACCATAAAGGACATACTATAACTATGATTATTTCTAATAAAGCTTATGCTTTTCCTAATAATTTACAGATATAGTTCATACATTTGTAACTAATAATATTTTCCTCAATAATTTATACAAATACCCAATATGATACTTTTCCACTAATAATTTTTTGGATCTGTGATCTCAATCTCATTTGAGCACAACTTAGTGTTGTGAATTATGATTCACCCCTATAAATTCTCTATATCCTTCCATAAATCCTTTATACTATATACAGTCCAACTAAAAGTCTTTTTTCCAGTCTTTTAATATTTCATGAATGCCACTGAAATATTCCATATTTTTAGTCTTTCTACTTGACCACCTCACTTTCCTTTTTAGTCATGTATATTTTCCATCTCATATAAAAAAGTCACTATTGTAATCTGCTGCAACTTCTTTATGTTAATTAGGCATTATGATTGCCCTTAAAAAACTTTCAATTTTTTTTATGGTCTGGATTCTTTACCTGAAATTATTTACTTGAAAAAGAAACTTGAATGAGAATCGTATAGATGAGAAAGATCAGAATCTTTCTAACTTACTTATCTCTTGGGAAGGTCCTTGGTCTTTTATTTCTCTCCCTCTCCCTTTTTTCTTTACCTTTTACAGTAGCAGATGAGAAGAATTAACCAACTATCATTTTTAATTGTTATTTTCTAAAGAAAATGAAAATAAATTCAGTCACTGAGTTAATTGTGTTTTAAAGGTAACCCTTGCATGCTCATTTTCATTAAATGTTGACTGCATCTTCATAACATAACTCTTCCTCTTTGAAACTAAGGTTGCCATTAGCAACCAGGATTATTTTCAAACTGCTTTGGATACAAAACTCCTTAGAATTGCTTTTGTAAAAAGAACTTGTAAATCTAGTGGGAAAATACTCCTTAATTGTAAACATAGACTAAAAACTTGTCAAGATGCATTTAAAAATGGGGAAGAGAGAATGAATGCAAGTGTATGTGTGTCCATGTTGTTTAGAGGTAATTTAGTATTCAATTGTTCAGAAGTCCTGCACTCATCTTTTTCCAAAATGACTAAAGGAAATGAAAAAAGTTTTATTGATGTATTGGTTGCCTTTAAATGGTACAAAAATGAATAATAGCCTTGAATTGGCAGTAGTAACTTTTTAAAATTTGAAGAATAATGACTGAAAATATTTCTCAGACTCATGCTCCACTAAAAAGCATTTTGTTTTTTTTAAAAACAATGTCCTTGGTCTGGTACTGTCTTTTTCCCCTGATTATGCACAATGATGTTATATTTCTAGATTATAAACCATTTCTTCTTCATTTCATGGTATTAGGGAAATCAAGGAATAATAGGAACATGTTGATTTGGGCTACTGGGATGAACTCAATGGGAAGACATGAATAGCATTTTCACAGAATAAATAAGTATGGATGGCCTAAAATGTACATTACTAGAGAAAATATCTATATTGGTAAATTTGTCCATTTGAGTATCTGAAAAGGCAAATGTTGTGCAAATTCATAAAGGAAAAGACATATATACATGCATGTATATACACATACATATATCATATATATGTATGTATATATAATGTGCATATATATAAAGCTAAGATAATGCCTAATGCATTCTAGGAGTGTCATTAAAATAAATCATTGAATTTAGTTAAATTTTATTGATATAAACTACATTCATTATCGTAGAACTCATGTACTGCAAATCACCAACAATTTAAGTGATTTCTTTTATAGTATTTGTGATAAATGATCATATAGCTTCTACTCCTGATGGAAAGCTTGTTACAGTGTCCCATGTCATTTCAAGTCTCATAACGTACCATCATATCAGCCCATAAATAAAAATGTTTTAGTGTCTTCTTTGTGCCATGTACTAGGCTGGTGATAGGGATATAAATACAAAAGTCCCCGGCTTCAAGGACTTTCCATTTTATTGAGGGTAGATATGTACATATTTATGTATATATGTGTGCATATACATATGTACATACATGTAGCGGTGTATCTACATAGGTGTCGATTTGTGCTCCTTTGTGGCTCTATGTATTTAAAAGGTGTGTGTATGTAGCATAGATAACAATATCTTTATATATCTACCTTCAGATTGGATAGGAGAGGTACTAGCATCTAGTGAAATCAGGAACTGCCTGATGTAGAGTCCTAAAGAGTGAGTCTTGGGATTCTAAGAGGTGCAGGTGCAGAAGGAGTGCTTTTGAAGCATAGAGAAGAGTCAATATGAAGTCACAGAAATGGGAAATCAAGTACAATGTAGGAAAAGATTTATTTGGTCAAAGAATTGCCGGAATAGAAACAATTCCTTCTGATATAAGGTTGGAAAGATAGATTAGTAGGTTCATAGATTTAGAAAGGAACTAAGAGGTAATCAAGTTCAATCCCTTTATTTTATAAATGAGGAATCCTGAGCCAAGAGAAATTGAGTGCTTTTTTTCCAGGATCATAGACATTTGTGTCAGAGCAGGGGCTTATACCCCATGTCATCTAACGCCAAATCTAGTGCTCTTCCCATTGTCCCAGGGGTTAGGTAGGTGCTAAGTGGTGAAGGACTTTCAATGTCTAAGGAAAAGGCTTTTATTTGATCCTCGAGGTAATAGAGAGTTTATTAGAGTTTATTAAGTTTATTGAGAAAGTCAGATGTGGACTTTAGAAAAACATTTGATATCTAGTTGGATGATGGATTAGAATGGGAAGAAACAATGTAGGCAAGCCAATTAGGAAGCAGTCTCAAAGGTTTCAACAGGCCACAAGATTTAGCCGCTAGTTTGATATGTGGAGTTAGGAGTCAAAGACAAAATTGAGGTTATGAATTTCATACCCAAAAGGAATTGTTACTACAACATGTATCACCAATTTCTATTTAAAGATCTCAAATCCAGTCCTACTGAGAGAAAACATTCCACTTTGGATAAATTCAGATTATTACAAGTGTGTTTGTTTGTTTGTTTGTTTGTTTGACTATCCTTACCATAACATAAATTTCAAATTAGCCTTTTTGCAATTTCTTTAAAGTGTTCCTGGTTCTGTCCCTGAGGCCAAATACAAGTCTAATCTTTCTACGTGGTAGCCATTCAAATACTTGAAAAAACCAATTATGGTTTTGAGAACTTTTCTCCTCTTCTGGCTACATTAACCAAGCCTGCTGATTGCCATGCACTTAAACTGTGGTATGCCAAAGTGAATTGGAAATTCCATTTGTGATCTTAATAGAACAGAGTGAGGTGAGAACATGATCTTCTTGGAGACCATCATGTCTTTTTTAAGGTAGACAAATGGTGTTGTAGTGCTCCTGTTTATTACATCAGACTAATGATTCATCTGATCTTAACATCCTCTGAATTCCTTTGATCTTTTTCAAACTGCTTTATAGTCATTCCTTACCTTTCCTGTTATTGGGAAATTATTTGTTGGTTTTACATTAAGGTGTAATTCTTAACCTTTATCCCTATTGCATTTTGTATCAGTCATTTTAACAGATTCATATACACATTATGCATATACACACCTATTAGAAATTTTAGCTTGACTTTTAATGTACAAATCAGGGTAAAAACTACAAAGCCGCACAACAAATCAATTTCATAGTTATAACATGATAAGATTCAATTTTACTTATTGATACAAATTCAAGCTATTATGCTAAGATGTGGTATAGGCACTCTACATGTATTTGTAAGGATAAGCATAAGATTATGAAAATATTTTGAATTTAAGTACAATGAAATAAGTACAATTCATTATAAAAGTGGGTTCCCATTAGGAAAACAAAAACAAAATATAGAAGAAAAATTTTTTTCTAAATATCACAATAATCCTCCCAAAAAAGAAATCAATTTCAATCTCAGAATATCACTAGGTTCCAAGGAATTGTATAGATGTCTCTTAAGCAGTTTTACGAAACAAAACACACACACACAAAATTCAAACCTGCAGGAGTTCCCATGCATTGATAGGTACTGAGTAAATCAGGAGTGGAGCATGTCTCATATCTCTCTCTTCTCTTTGCCAGAACCCACTGAATTACAAATGCCGACTAATTGCTAAGTTTTCATTGATTTTCCGATCAGTTATATTTTATGCCTCTGTTGTACCATTCTCTGTGAAACAGCAAGATATGGGTGAATTGGTGTTTGTGCCCAAATAAAAATGAATAGAAATTGTCTGTTCTTAGTAAAACTTTACCTCCTTTCCTAATCATTTTATGAATATTAGTCATTATAGTCAATTATATATATATATATTATTATATAATATAATATTACATTATATTATATTATATATATAGAGTCAAGGACTAATGGATAGTCCTTGAATATTTTTGTAGCATTTACTTTTTTTTTTAACATTTATTAATAATCATTTTTAACATGGTTACATATTTCATGCTCCTACTTTCCCCTTCACCCCCCGCACTCCTCCCACCCATGGCCGACGCACTTTTCCACTGGTTTTGTCATGTGTCCTTGATCAAGACCAATTTCCCAATTGTTGGTGGTTGCATTGGTGTGGTAGTTTCGAGTCCACACCCTCAATCATATCCTCCCCGACCCATGCGTTCAAGCAGTTGCTTTTCTTGTATGTTTCCTCTCCTGCAGTCCTTCCTCTGAATGTGGGTAACATTCTTTACCATAAATCCCTCAGAATTGTCCTGGGTCATTGCATTGCTGCTGGTACAGAAGCCCATTACATTCAATTTTACCACAGTATATCAGTCTCTGTGTACAATGTTCTTTTGGCTCTGCTCCTTTCGCTCTGCATCAGTTCCTGGAGGTCTCTCCAGTTCGCCTGGAACTCCTCCACTTTATTATTCCTTTTAGCACAATAGTATTCCATCACCCACATATACCACAGTTTGTTCAGCCATTCCCCAATTGAAGGACATACCCTCCTTTTCCAGTTTTTTGCCACCACAAAAAGCGCAGCTATAAATATTTTTGTACATGTTTGTTTATCTATGATCTCTTTGGGGTACAAACCCAACAATGGTATGGCTGGGTCAAAGGGCAGGCATTCTTTTATAGCCCTTTGAGCATGATTCCAAATTGCCAGCCAGAATGGCTGGATCAGTTCACAACTCCACCAGCAATGCATTAATGTCCCAATTTTGCCACATCCCCTTCAACATTCATTACTCTCCCCTTCTTTCATTTTAGCCAATCTGCTAGGTGTGAGGTGGTACCTCAGAGTTGTTTTGATTTGCATTTCTCTAATTATTAGAGATTTGGAACACTTTCTCATGTGCTTATTGATACTTTTGATTTCTTTACCTGAAAATTGCCTATTCATGTCTCTTGCCCATTTATCAATTGAGGAATGGCTTGATTTTTTATACAATTGCTTTAACTCCTTGTATATTTGAGTGATTAGACCCCTGTCAGAGTTTTTCGTTATAAAGATTTTTTCCCAATT
>NW_025374126.1:0-11588 GCF_016433145.1 Gracilinanus agilis
AGAGAGAGAGAGAGAGAGAGAGAGAGAGAAGGGTGGAGTTCCACACAACTTAATACAGTGTAAGGATGTAACATGGGGACGAAAGAGAAAAGGGATACTGGGAGATGAAGTCCAAGGGCACAAAATTCTATTTACACATCAGAATAGTTCCAATTTTACCCATCCTTTAAGACTTAACTGTTCTCCCTTATTTGTTGACTGTTTGCCCCATCACTCTAGCCCAGTTTTTTCCCTGGATAGCTCCTACTGTATATCCTAGTTATTTTGAAATTTAAACATTTTTCTTCCTTAAGTTGTTATATAATTCCATTATAGTCTTCCTTCCATGCCTTCTATGTGTAAAGTACTGTATGGGTGTAGTGGAAGGAGTGCTGAATTTGGGGTTAGAGGTTGAGTTTGAACATAGTCTCTGCTACTCATTACCTTTGTGACCTTAGGCAAGTTGATCTAGAGACATTGATCTAGAAGGATTTTCATTTATTTTTTTTAAGAGAGAGACTAGTTAAAATGTGGCTTTCCCTTTTTTTTTTTTTAGTGAATATCATTGAGCACCAAGATTACAGTTTGACTAGGGACCAACTGAGTAAATTTTACCTAATTTTTCTCTTGGGTAGTGTATCCACTCTCTTCTCCTCACTGCTCCATGCACACACCTGAAACAGATTGCTTTTTGTTCCTGGGGAGCTAAAGAATATGTATTTCTGGTTCATGAAATTAAGTGCAGGATTTGTTAAGACAGGTTGAGACATTTCAAGATGGGGAAATTAATCTCATTATGACCATCAGTTTTAAACATAAAAGCTATTTCCTCTGAGGTAAGAGAGGGATTCTTTCCAGGTGAAGATCATGAAAGGGTGAAAATTGCTTGTCATTAGAGAGATAACTAAAGGAACAATGCTCTAACTCCACCCCCAACCCCCCATCACTTAGCAAGTATCCACTCTAAATGGAAGTGATAGAATGCTAGGCTGGGAGACAAAAGACCTGGGTTCTATTCTAAGTTCTGCCACTAAGTTTCTATATAACCCTTGAGAGTCACTTTATTTCTCTGGAATTGTTCACAAAATTCCTTTTAGCTTTGAAATATATCCATTTCCCTGCATGTTCCCAACATTGTTAGTCAATATAGAGGGCAAAAAAGAAGCATAAGACATAACTGTAACATCAGAGAACTCATAAAATAATGGGAGATAGAGATCAAAGAAAAAAAAAGCAGATATTTTTAATCAAGGAACTGGAAACTTAGGTGATGCTCATCGATTGGGGAATGGTTGAACAAATGATGTCAAAAATAAATAATGGAATATTGTGCCATAAGAAATGGTAAATGAGAGAGATTGAGAGAAACCTAGAAAAATGTTTGAACTAGTTGAGAGAAGTGAGAAGAAACAGAACAACTTATGTTTAGTAACACTGTAGAAATGTACAATTTGGAAATAATTAAGAGCTCTGACCAATGAGATGATCACTCATGATTATAGAGTGTTTCATTCAGAGTGTTACATTCCAGAATTCAATCATTTCATCATGAAATATTCCACTCATTCCCTGACAGAGAGAAGAATAATCAAACATGCAGATTAAAGACACACGTTTTTTGACATGGCCAGTAAGGCAATATATTGTGCTTGACTGTATATTTGTTATGAGTTTTGTTTTCACTAATATTTCTTCTAATGGAGGTGAGAAGAAGAGAAAATAAATACGTCTTAATTGAAAAAATATATATTATAATAACAGGAAATAAGGCATATACCTGAACTATTAGAGGACAATGAAGAATTTACTATGTGTGTACTGATCATAAGTCCAATAATTCAGAAAAGGGAGAGATTGATCTATGTCGATATAATCGTAGGCTCTCAGAATTTAAAGAGACCTTGAATATGGTCTAATTAAATCCTTTCTGAAGCAGGCAACCTTCTATATAGTATTGCTGATAAATGCTCACTCAGCTTCCGTATAATTGTCTTCAGAAAGAAGCAACTTATTAACTATTGAAATATCATATTCTACCTTTTGAATAGCTCTAAAGTGTAAGCAGTTTTTCTTTTTACCAAGCCAAAATATAGAACTATGAAACTCAAACTCACTGCTCCTAGTTCTGCTTTCCTGGGTCAATCAGGGAAAATTGAATTTCTTTTCAATCAGGGAAAGCTTTGTAGAAGACATGAGACCTCTATCAAATAAGAGCATTTAGATAAATACAGAATGACCCTAAGGACTAGACAAATGGGTAACAAGGTGAACAAAGGCAAGGAAACAGAGATACTCATGTTCTTTTGTGGTATGGTAAGGAGGCTTCCCTGACTAGATAGAAAGGTATATGTATTAAGGAATAGTGAGAAGTAAGGTTATAGAGATAGAGAAAGAACACATTAAAAAATGTCCAAAATGCCAGTCAAAGAAGAGTTAACCAGTCCCTCATCATCATCATCATCATCAATAATTCATACTTAATAATTCATACATACAAAATAATTCATACATACAAAAATATAAATATTTATGTGTAAATTAACTCATTTGGGTATTACAGTAATACTGTCTGTCTGGTAATCAATCAGCTAGTATTTATTAAGTGCCTCCTATGTGCCAGGCATTGTGCTAGAAGCCAGGGATACAAATGCAATGAATGAAACAATCCAACTCACAAAAAATTTACATTCTAATAGAGGAGACAACAAAGATATATCTATATCCATATCTAGAAGTAAATATGGATCTACAGGTAAATATACATACCTGAATATACACATATACCTGAGGCAGGTAGGTGATGTGATGGGTAGAGTGCTGGACAGGGAATCAGGGTGACCTGAGTTCAAATCTGATCTTAGACACTTACCTGGGCAAGTCACTTAATCTTGTTTGCTTCAGTTTCCTCATCTCTAAAGTGAGCTGGAGAAAGAAATGGCAAATCGCTCCAGTATCTTTGCCAAGAAAACTCCAGATGGGATCACAGAGAGTTAGACATTGACTGAAAAGGACTGATAAAAAAAAAAAGGACTTGAATAGGCAGTATTCAAGAGAAGTCCAAAATATCAATAACCATAAGAGGCAACTAAGAGATGCAGTGGAAAGAGAATTGCATCCAGTCATTTTGTTTCTCTCCTGTAATTGTGCTCTCTAGTTATTCCCCATAGATGTTTTAACTCCTGGTTCTGTGGCTCCCCATGTCTGGGATCCAGTCCTCCTTCACTTCTGTTTGATAAAGAACCCAGATTCCTTCATCACAGAACCCCAAGCTTATCTCCATAAAGTCTTTCCTGATTTCCCTCATTGTGAAGACTCTCTCCCTCTTCAAATTGCTTTGTTAATGTTCACATATATTTTATAGTTGCTAATCCATGAGATAAGATTATATTTGTAAAGCTCTTCTTAGAGTGTGTAGCACATAGTAGACACTTAAATAATTGTTCCCTCCCTGTCTGTCCCACCCTGATACCCATCCAGCAAAATATAAGCTCTTTTACGTCAAAGACTTTCATTTTTGTCCTTATATTCACCATGGTTGGCAGAATTCCTTATGTATGATATGCACATGATAAATATTAACTTAAATAAATTGAATCAAATCTAGGGCAAGGAAAGAGGGGGCATTGGTACTTAGTAGAGATTCTGGATTCCTCCTTCCCTCTCTCCCAACATTTCTATGCCACTGATCATGAACTGAGAAAAAAAAACCTTTCAATTCCCTTAAGCCTTTAAGATTTTTATCTTAGTCAAAAATTGATGCCAATCAGCATTGTGTCTATTCCCTCTAGACAATTCAGATTTAGAAGAATCATATAAAAATTTATGGACCTTTCTTCCTTCTTTTCCTTTATCTCAGAAAATAAAATTGCAATATTTTATCAAGTATAAAATGGGCTCTCTACCATGAAAGACTCTGTATGTGACCAGGAATATCCTCTCCATTTTCTTTCTGAACACTTGTAACATATATATGATCATCCTATGAGTTAATGAGAAATACTTGAGAGAACATTAAGTAACATTCACTCATGAAATCCCCCAAGGCACTATGGAACATAATATCATTTTTGGATTATGGAATGCATTATTCATTTTAAATCTAGTTTGCCTCAAAGCCCTCAGCCTATTCAGCAAATTTGCCATACTGCACATCTATTGATGGACATGAACAGAAATCTTTGGGAGTCTGATTTAAAAAATTAACTCCAAATGTAAACTAGAGGTTAAGATTATAAATTAATTTTATAGCTTCAGGCTACAGAATAATCATTCCTTCTCTTGTATAGAAAACCAGAACAAAGGTAGAATGTGGCTTTAGCCCGTGTTTGTCCCTATAAATTTATTCAGCATTCAACATTTATTAAATTTCTTTTGTATATTATATGTTGTGGTCAGCACATTTATAACTGTTGTTTAGGGCCCTTTCTACATCGTCTTTCTGCATTCAGCCCCATGATCCTCTTGGTTTAAAGATTTTTTAAATATCTATCTACATTCTTCTAAAAGTACTATGTGGTATTATAATATTTCCCCTTGAAAAAATTAAAATGAATTCAATTCAATTTTATTTTGAGACTTTTATACCTTTTCTCCCTCTGAGATAAGTAGAGATACCGAAGCTTTCTATTGAAAACTTTTTCCAAGAAATTATTTGTATTGAAGGGGGAGTTTAGAGGACAACGATAAGTCCTTATAGATAGAAGGATGCTTTTTGAGAATCATCATTGACAGCAAAGAAAAATGAGTCTAAGGAAAGATTGGATGGATAGTTCACTCAGGTAAACAGCTGAGGAAAAACAATGACCATTTTCCAAGTTATTTTGGGGACTAGCTGAGCGTATACATCTGAAGTGCTAAAATAGGAATGACAAAGAAGAATGAAACTGGAAACCTCATATGATATGGATGAGAGTAGACCTTAGGATAAGAAACATGGTTATAGGCTGTCCTAGAACTGTTTTAGATCATTACTACTCCCACTCCATCTGTAAAATTTAAAGTGGGCAAAGAATTTGGAACATTATATGGATAATTTAAAATATGAAGGAATGTGTCAGCATGGAGAACTTGCTTGGTTCTCTGGTCCCTGTAGCCCTATCCAAGCCCTTGGATATCATTAAAAGGTCCAGTGGGCATTTCACTAATTACTTACATATAATCAGTTTGGGGACAGCTAGGTAGCACAGTGTAGAGTGCTAGACCTGGACCCAAGAAGACTCATCTTCCTGAATTCAAATCTGGCTTCAGATATTTACTAGCTGTGTGACCCTGGGCTAGTCACCTAACTCTGTTTGCCTCAGTTTCCTCAATTAAAAAAGTGAGCTGAAGAAGAAAATGGCAAACCACTCTAGTATCTTTGCCAAGAAAATACCAAATGGGGTCATAAAGAGTTGGAATCAACTGAAAAATGACTGAACAACAACAATGCATTGTATTGTGCTCATGCCATGTGCTTCTCTGTCGCTTCTCATTTCTTACTAACATATATTTTGCATTCTCTTTCCTATATCCACTTTATCATTGAAGTCCTAACTATTAAAATTAGATATTGATTTAATTTCAGATCTGATTCATTTCTTCATAGAATTTTACTACCTCTCCTTCCTCCATTTCAGATACTAGCACATCAACTGAAAATATCTTCTTGGTCTTTATGAGAACACTTATCATAAGCACCCCAATGTGAAATCAGCCCTGTCAATATTATTCACATTTTATATCCAAGAGACTGAAGCTTAGAGAGCTTAGAGGCTTAGAGTCATACAAACAGTAACTTTTGGAGATTCATACCCAGGTCTTTGCTAAGTCCCAGACTCATTCTATTACACCCCAGGAGACTTGCCCAATCATGGGAACCTCCCAGAAAGAAGCTGATTTTGAGACATGTTTAGAACCAGCTTCTTATGTTTTCTGAAGTGTGAAAAAAATGAGCAAAGGAGAACACTGAGGTGACTATGAAGCCATTTTCTAGGTGGAAAGAGAAAGTTGAGAGGATCTAGTTGAAATAACTTAGTCTTAGACACAATGGTAAAGGGAATTGTGTTCATTCTAATTGAGGATCAGCTGAAAACACTGGCATTGCTTGGCATGGAGAAGAAAAGTCTTGTGGGGGAAGAGGAAGCATATTGTAACTGTCTTGAAGTTTTTGAAGTTCAGTCACTTAAAGGATGTTATTTTCCCAGAAGTAAATTTAAGGACTAAATCTTTGACTTACACTAGGGAATAAAGCATATCCCTGTCTATTTAAGTCTCAAGTTCAGGATCTGAACTTTCTGGCTTTGGAGGACTCATGTTTTGCCCTCTATTTCTGTTTGCTTAATCCTATTTCTTGGATGAATGGTCAAGAAACCCTGTAATACAGCATATGAGAAATTTCTGAATGTCATGGTCAAATGGGAACATGAAGACATAGCCTTTGGACTGTGTAAGGTTACTTCAATTCTGGGTAGTCTTAATGAAAAGCCTTAGGGGTGAAGCCAGGGTTTAGTGTTATTTTGTTATTGAATTATCCCTGGTGAGATGAAGGGGTGAGAGCATTGACCCAAGGGCTAATCATCACATCTACACTCTAATAATTCTGTCACTGGATGCAGGACATTTATTTCATATGAAAAACATTAATGGTTTGGATGCTGAGAACAACTAATTTCACGTATCAGATATCAAATACCTGTATAGAAAATTCATGTACATTTGATATCAAGCTTCCTATGGGTATTTTGGTACTTTTTTTGGCCAAAAATAAAAAATACAGTAGCACATGTAAGAGGAACTATTCTTTAACATGTGGCCAGGTACTATTATTTAATATCTGGGAAGTACTACTTAACTTCTAGCAAGTATTGCCATTAAGATCAGCGTGGTACTCTTCTTAACAAACAGGGTTTCTCTTCCTTACCAACTGCCCTAAAGGTTCTTTGTAGCTAACTTCTTTTGGAAGCTGTCATTTTATGAATCAAACTCTATCATTTCTCTACAGAAACTAATGTGGATATACAGGGAATTCACAAACAACTTAGGATTTTAAAACAGCCATACATGGAAAATCAAATGGTTCCATAAAAATAGTATCATTAGTTTTAAAACTATGAAGACCTGAGACCTGCAAGAAAGTGAATGACACTCTCCAGAGCTTTTAAATCATTAAAGCTGTAGGGGATGTGGGGAAGAAGAGAGATCAGATAATAGGATCACTGCTTATGGGTAGATAGAGTGATAGAAAAGAGGCAATAGAAAGATGATTAAGCTATACTTTTATTTACCAAGGATTATGTATTTTGTACTGGAAAGAGATAGGGACTGAACATGTGATTTCATTGATATAGCAAAATCCCAAATGAGGAAACACCTTTCACCAGTCCAAGTCAGTATCTTTTCTGTAATTAGAGACTTGCATAGAGCACTAACAGTTAAGTGACTTTCCCAGAGTCCCATGGATGGACTTGAAGTGAGGACTTCCTATATGAGGTCAGCTCTTTATCCTATATGCCAAGGTAGATGTGAGAACCCAGGAAAGGAAATAGTAAAAGAATACCTCACTGTCCTTGCAGAAATCAAGTCCCCTGTCTCAGATAAGTTATATCATTGAATTCCAAAAGAATTGACAAATATGATTGTTAAACTACTGTAAGTGATCTTTGAATAACTATGGGGACCAGGAGAGTGATATTATCAGTCTTGTGTTTTAGTAATTAATTTGTCAGCTTCATGAAGGATTGATTATAGAAGGTAGATGATGAGGAACTAAATTGGTGTGATTGCTGTATTAGTGGGGAGAAAAGTATGGAGGCATGAGAGGTCAAAGTAGAATTAAGAAGAACTGGAAATTGATTGAATATATGACATGAGAGAAAGGGAAGATTTGAGGATGACTGAAGTTGTGAACTGGGGGCATGGAAGGATCATAGCAACCTTGAGAGTCAAAAGTAACTTAAGAAGATGGGTAGGTTTGAGGGAAAAGATTAAGAGTTTTGTTATGGATGTACTGAATTTTAGGTGCCAGCAGGAAATCCAGATACAGCTATCCATCAGACAGCTGGCAATGTTAGATTAGCTCAGAAGAGAATAGGGTTGAGTATGTAGATATGGAAGTCATCTGCATAGAGATGATAATTGAACCCACGAGAACTGATGATGTCACTAAGAGAAGGTAGATTAAAAAAGGGGGACTAAGTCAGAGTTTCTAGGATAGGGAGGGAGATGCTGTTATTAACTTTTTTTACAGATGAGGAAACTGAGCCAAATTAAGGGACTTATCTAGAGTCACACAGCTAGTAAGTTCCTGAGTCACTATGTGAGTTTAGATCTTCTTGACTTCATACCCAGTTTGCAAACCACTGTGCCACTTAGTTGCCTCTGAATAAATTAGGGAGTGCCTGGAGGAGAGCAACCAAAAAGAGGTTTTAATTCATTCTTTTTGAGGGCGAGTTGAGAAACTGGTTATGTACATTTGGGAAACAAAAGCTTATGGCAGGATGATAAAGTATATGATGACAGTCTTCAAATACCAAAAGGGTTGTTGTATGAAAGAGAGATTAGGCTGGCTCTACTTAGTTTTTCTTGATCTAAAAGTCAGTAGTATGAGCAATGGGTATAAACTGTAAAGAGGTAAATTTAGGTTTGGTATTAGGAAAAAATGCCCTAACAATCTGAGTTGTCAAAAAGAGGAACGGGATCTTTGGTATATAGTGGGTTACTTCTTGCTGGAGGTTTTCAAGAAAAAGATAAATGATTATAAGTTAGGGATGTTTTAGTAGGAGCTCTTATTCACGGCTTATGGCTGAATAGAAACTCTCTGTTACCTAAGGAGTTCACTAGGCAAGTCACTTAACAGCACATTTCCTAACCCTTACCCCTCTTCAGTCTTGGAACCAATACATAGTATTGATTCTATGAAGTAAAGTGTTTTTGTTATTGTTTTAATATCAGCATACCACTGTCCAAAGCCAAGGTGGTCCATTACATAAAAAAAAAATCAAGAACCCTTGGACTAGAAGAATTTCAAAGTGCTTTCTGTAATGTGAAAGGGAATTCCTTATTCTCTTTGTCTATGTTGATTTAATCAACCAAAAACTTAAAAACACCCCTACTTAACACTAAGTAAGGAAGTTCCCAGTCACTTACTTGGAGAGCTCCACCCTTTTAACTCAGTCAGAAACTTGTGAATCCTTTGATAAGAGTTTATACCTTCAGAGGATGAGAGTGGATCCCAAACTTGTGAATCCCATGATGAGAGTTGACACCTTCAGAGACCTTTGATAAGAGTTCACCCCTCCAGAAAGTGAGAATTGGTTATAAGAAGTCACCATAAAAGCCATGAATCCTTCAGCTTGAGGGAATATTGTGGAGAAAGACTCCTGACTGGAGAGAGTCTTCGAGGGAGCTTCACTGGAGACTGTGGCTTGAATTGTGGGTTTGGAGCTTGGCTTCAACTTAGACTCTGACTCCTGGACTACTTCTTGGGGTGAGTAAAAAAGGCTGACTCCATTCCTAGTTTTCTAAGAGACTAGCTTCCACCTGGAGGAGGCCACATGGTTATTCACTACCAGCCTTCCTGGTTGAAAGCTAATTAATCTCTGCCTGGATTGATAGGATAGATAACTTCTCTATCCCCCTCACATTTCTCTTCTTTATTGTTTCCTCTCTATTTGAAAATATTTGTAAATAAATTTCTGATTCAAGATATAATAAATAGTGGTGACTACATAATTTCATAAAATTGTTGTCCAACCATTAATTTTCACCTTTATAGTAACTACATGTAGATGGTTTATATCAGTGGTTCCCAAACTTTTTTAGCCTACCACCCCCTTTCCAGAAAAAAGTATTACTTAGCCCCCTGGAAATTAATTTTAAAAAAATTTTAATAGCAATTAATAGGAAAGATAAATGTACCTGTGGCCATCACCACTCTCCCTGGATCGCTGCAGCACCCACCAGGGGGTGGTGGTGCCCACTTTGGGAATCACTGGTTTATATATCCTATAGTTTTCTTAATGAGAATCTTAGTTTTTGTGATAGCAACTTTAAGATCCACTATAAAGTCAGAATTCTTGAAGATGGCCTAGCAATTAAAAGCTTTCATGCTTTCCTTCTAATTTTGATTGCATTAATTTTTGTTTGTGCAAAACATTTAAATTGCATGTAATTAAAACTATTCATTTTACTTCTGGTGAGCCTCTCTATCTCTGGCTTGGTCAAAAATTCTTCTCCCTTTTCCATATTCTTCTAATTAGACGTTTATGTCTAAATCATTTATCCCTTTTGAACTTATTTTTTAATAACATTGTGAGATGTTGATCTGTGCCTAGTTTCTTCCAAACAGTTTTCCAGTTTTTCTAGCAATTTTTGCCAAATATTGAGTTCTTGCCCCAAAAGCTTAAATCTTTGGACTTATTAGATAAGAGATTAGCATAGTATAGGCATTTTTTTTTAATTTACTGTGTGTTGTATATCTAATCTATTCAATTGATCAGTCACTTTATTTATAAGCCAGTCCAGGTTGTTTTTTTTTTGTTTTTTTGTTTTTTTTTTAAGTTTTTTTTTAACATTTATTAATATTCATTTTTAACATGGTTACATGATTCATGCTCCACCTTTCCCCTTCAACCCCACCCCCCCGCACCCCCCCCTTGGCCGATGCGCGTTTCCACTAGTTTTGTCATGTGTCCTTGAACAAGACCAATTTCCAAATTGTTGGTAGTTGCATTGGTGTGGTAGTTTCGAGTCTACACCCTCAGTCATGTCCACCCCGACCCATGCGTTCAAGCAGTTGTTTTTCTTATATGTTTCCTCTCCTGCAGTCCTTCCTCTGAATGTGGGTAGCGTCTTTACCATAAATCCCTCAGAATTGTCCTGGGTCATTGCATTGCTGCTGGTACAGAAGTCCATTACATTCAATTTTACCACAGTATATCAGTTTCTGTGTATAGAGTTCTTCTGGCTCTGCTCCTTTCGCTCTGCATCAGTTCCCGGAGGTCTCTCCAGTTCGCCTGGAACTTCTACAGTTTATTATTCCTTTTAGCACAATAGTATTCCATCACCCGCATATACCACAGTTTGTTCAGCCATTCCCCAATTGAAGGACATTCCCTCCTTTTCCAATTTGTTGCCACCACAAAAAGCGCAGCTATGAATATTTTCGTACAAGTCTGTTTATCTATGATCTCTTTGGGGTACAAACCCAACAATGGTATGGCTGGATCAAAGGGCAGGCATTCTTTTATAGCCCTTTGAGCGTGATTCCAAATTGCCAGCCAGAATGGCTGGATCAGTTCACAACTCCACCAGCAATGCATCAATGTCCCAATTTTGCCACATCCCCTCCAGCATTCATTACTCTCCCCTTCTTTCATTTTAGCCAATCTGCTAGGTGTGAGGTGATACCTCAGAGTTGTTTTGATTTGCATTTCTCTAATTATTAGAGATTTGGAACACTTTCTCATGTGCTTATTGATACTTTTGATTTCTTTACCTGAAAATTGCCTATTCATGTCTCTTGCCCATTTATCAATTGGGGAATGGCTTGATGTTTTATACAATTGCTTTAACTCCTTGTATATTTGAGTGATTAGACCCCTGTCAGAGTTTTTCGTTATAAAGATTTTTTC
>NW_025374127.1:0-2798 GCF_016433145.1 Gracilinanus agilis
CCAGACGAAAGCAGCCACAAAAGCGTGTGCTTGTCCAGACGCAGCATGGGAGATTGCTGTTTCGGCCCGCGTGGACCTCTGCAAAGAGAGATAATGGCCACTGGGCCCGTTACATTACATTTTATGGTTTTAGAGCAATTATACTGCATTTTACGGTGTCATAACATATTACGCTTTATGGCTTAATATCAACTTTAATAGGAGAAACCGATGCACAGAATTTTAACAAGGGAAAAGCATTCTTGTGGGTAAAGTCATGGGCCTTCTGCATGACCACACACCCTCCACGGGGTGATCCAAGGTGCAGTAGGGGGAGTTCTGTTTTTTAAGCCTCATGCTGGGGGAGAGAGCAATTCCACCAGCCTCTCTTGCCCAGTAAGCAGTGTTCTCCCTCTTAAAAGGTGACGAGAAGGGTTGATAATCCCTCTAAGCAAACTAGATGGTCACCTGCATGGTGTCATTGGTGGGGTGCAAAGGAAGGTTGTTCGAGCCTCAGAACGCTCCTAAACACTGTTTCTTAACGTCCACCTATTATCATTCGGTTGTTTCCGTTGTGTCTACCTCTTCACAACCCCATTTGGGGTTTTCTTGGCAAAGATACCAGAGTGTTTTGTCATTTCCTTCTCTAGCCCAGTTATAGGTGAGGAAACTGAGGTAAAGAGGGTTTGGGACTTGCCCAGAGTCACCCAACTAGTCAGAGTTTGAGGCCAGATTTGAACTCATGAACAGGAGTCTTCCTGATTCCCAGCCCAGTGCTCTATCCACTATGGTGCCACCTGGTTGGTTACTCCAGAAAGATCTAAGGATCTTTAGACCCATTCTGCTTAGCCCCATTGGGCCAAACTAGGAACAATGGAGAACAATTTCCCCTCTGATCAACGTGAAATTGACTTCTTTAGAATTTTTCTCCATTGTTCCTAGTTTGGCCCAATGGGGCTAAGCAGAATGGGTATAATGTCTCTGAGTACATGACAATTGCCATCATGTTACAGGGCAGCTAGGTGGTTCAGGATAGAACACTGGGCTTGGAATCAGGAAGACTCCTGTTCATGAGTTCAAGTCCAGCCTCTGACACTTATGAGTTGTGTGACCCTGGGCAAGTCACTTCATCCTATTTGCCTTCATTTCCTCATCTATCAAATGAGCTGGAGAAGGAAATGGCAAACCACTCCAGTACCTTTGCCAAGAAAACCCCAAATAGAGTCATAAAGAGTCCAGATATGATGACTGAACAACAGATCACAGGCCAGGCTAAGATTTATCTAGGCTAGACATCCTCAGGGCTTTCCATTGATCTTTGTGAGGTAAAATCTCAAAGATCTTCATTATCATAGTGGTCCACTTCTGATCGCCTTCCAGCTTATAAATTTCATCCCTTTAAAAAAAAATTCGTGTCCACAACTGAGCACCATGTTCCAAATATAATCAGACCAGATCAGGGCAGCTGGGTAGCTCAGTGGATTGAGAACCAAGTCCAGAGACGGGAGATCCTGGGTTCAGATCTGGCTTCAGACCCTTCCTAGCTGTGTGACCCTGGGCAAGTCACTTAACCCCCATTGTCTAGCCCTTATCACTCTTTTGCTTTGGAACCAATACACAGTATTGATTCTAAGATGGAAGGTGAGGGTTAAAAAAAATAATAATCAGACCAGAGTAGAAGACAAAAAAAAAGTATTATACTCCTTGGTTTTAGAGTCTATACTTCCCTTCATGTAATGCCATCACTTGATCAGTCACCATTCCACACCCTTGATTCACACTGAGCTTGTAGCCCACTAAAACCTCCAGATCTTTTTCAGAAGACATTCTTGAATTATTTTGAGATGAATTTTCCAACCTGCAAAGAACTGAGAACCAAATGAGGGCAAGGCTTTAAGCAATGGGAAACCAGAACATGATAAAAAATAATGTTTCTGGCTTTGTATTATTTCCCCAGGAATAATACTAGAGACAGTCGATTCTGGCTGCAAACATTTGCATTTCATCCACTGAAGATGCTAGCAAAATGAGACCATCAATGGAATGAATCACGACTTAATAGAATGCTGATTCTGGAAGAGAACTTAGAAGGAATTCAAGATGGTTAAAGGCTTTGAGATCGAGCCACATCGATTGATCAGCAGCGTTTATTACAAGCCTACCCTATGCCAGGCACCAGAATAGGAGCTGAAGATTCTAATATGACCAATCAGCAATAATTTATCAGGCATTCCATAGGTAGTTAGGGCCCCAAAACAAAGGATGAAGGGATCTTTGGTTCAAGAAGTTCCCCTTCTCATGGGGAGAGAACAAGGAGTTATATATATGTATGTGTGTGTGTACATATGTATGTATGTATGTATATATGCATGTATGTAGGTAGGTATAAATTTATATACAAGTACACACAGAGAAAATGTATAGAGAATAAAAACAGATAACTGGCTAATAGTTAACTACAAGGAAGTTTGGGGAGGAGTAATTGGGGGATTAAGAAATGTTTTGCATAGAAAGTGGTGCTACAAGGCAAATGCAATGAGGGAGTAAAGGGAGCTAAGTGGTGCCGTGAGTAGAGGGCCAGGTCTGGAGTCAGGAAGACCTGAGTTCAAATCCAGATTACTGGTGACCCTGGCCAAGTCACTTTGCCCTATTTTTCTCCATTTCCTTATCTATAAAATGAGATGGAGAAGAAAATGGGGAACTACTCCAGGATCTCTGTCACACACACATACACACAGACACACACAGAGGCAGAGACAGAGAGAGACAGAGAGAGGGAGGGAAGGGGAGAGAGAGAGAGAGAGAGAGAGAGAGAGAGA
>NW_025374128.1:0-7851 GCF_016433145.1 Gracilinanus agilis
GAGAGTGGAAGAGAGGGAAGGAGGGGGAGGAGAAGGGAAAAAAGAGAAAAGGAGAGGAGGAGGGGAGTGGAGAAGCAGGGACAGCAATGACGATGTCCTCATTACAGGAAATAGGAGAGTCTATTTGGTTACACTCAGAGCTCTTAGCGGCAGATAGGGTTTTACCTAGGGTTGGGGGAAAGCATTTATTACGGGCTTCCTACATCCAGGCACTACACTAAACACTGTGGATACAAATACAAGCAAACAAGAGAGTCTCTACCCTCAAGAAGGTAAGACGACCCATAAAGGAATATTGAAGGAGGAGGGGATGGGCAGGAGAAGGGACAAAAAAATGTCAGTAAGTGACTTGGTGGCCTGGGCTCTGGAAGAATAAAGCAAAACATCACCCATTAAAAAATGAAGGACCCAGAGCTGGAATCCAAGTTTCCAGTGGGGTGGAGATGGAAGAAGAGTAAGGCATGAGGAGGAGAGCAGCAGAAAGTCGAGCAGCTTGAAATGGGAATGGATAGGAATGGAGGGAACACAGGAATTAGGACAAGGGGTTCACCATTTCCAGATGGGAGCACAAAGAGAAAGCCTAGTCAGGATTTTTTTTTTCTAAGTGGGACCTGGCCAATCTGGCACCACAATGGTTGGCCAAGGCCCCTGGAGGAATGGAAAGGCTAAGAGGAAACTGTTATTCAGCACAGCATCTATTATTACTGAATTAACAACTCTGGCAGCTTCTTCAGCCTGCCTTCACTTAGGAGTCTTCCCTGTGCTACAGAAAAACCTTTAGGTATTGTGTCCTCATTCTTCACTTTTACCTTTTCTGCACTGAGCACATCAACTAGCCTCCAACCAAATTATTCTATGGGAAACCCACCTCCTCTCCCTTGCTCCCCCAATCGAAAAGCCCAGGCCTTGAAGGAGTTCATATGTTCTAGGGATATAGATCTCACAAAGACTTCCTACTTTATGCCACCTAAACTGCTCTCTCCATATTAACTAATGATCTCTTAGTTGCCAAATACAGATCTCACAGAGACCTTAAGTTCTTACCTCCTTATTTTGCATTCTCCTACCAATGCTGTGCTAGAAAATATTTAACAACCTAACCACTGTGGGAAAAATATACATAGGACACACTTTTCAGTTTAATGTAACCTGGACAAGCCTGGGCACAATCAGTTCTGGAGCCTTTAAAGGGCCTTTGGAACATACATATCTAGAGAGCCACCATGAAGACCTTGGTGTCCCCCACCATGTGAATGGGGAAACCCTCTTTGATTGACTGCTCTGTCTTTAAAATTGGCAAGACTGAACCAGTGGCTGGTTTTCTTTTCTTTTCTTTTCTTTTCTTTTCTTTTTTTTATCTCCTGCTACTTTCTATCTCTGCTCTCTTTATTACTCAAAGATTATACCCAGCCTTGGATCACTCCCACCATTAGTCACCATTGAGCCCACACAGGTGCTGCTGAGCAAAGATGGAGATGTAACATGTAATTGTTCTGAGACCACTACGGATTCATGTTAAACAAACTCAACTGGACCCTCACTGCTGCTATCTCCCTTATCCACTATCTCGCTCTCTCCAGTGATTCTTCCAAACCTTTATATTCCTCCTCAGCCTTCCCATGAATTCTGCCTCCTACTACTTTCTCACCTGAGATCCTTGCCTCGTGTTTTACAAAAAAAAAAAATAAGGCCAGTCACAGAGAGCTCCTCTTCTCTGCTCTTCCTCATCTCGAGTCACTCAGATGCCTTCTGCCACTTTCTCCCCTTCACCTTTGATGATGTGCCCTTTCCCTGAAGCTAACTCCTCTGCTTTTTCAAGTGATCCCATTCCATCCCTTCTCCTCCAACAGATTGTCCCCTCTGTCATCCTCATTCTTCTAGTTCTTTTCTCTCTTTTTTTTTGGAAACTCTTACTGTCCAACTTAGAATCAATACTATGTATTGATTCCAAAGCAAAAGATTGAAAAAGACTAAGCAATGATGGTTAAGTGACTTGCCCCGGATCACACAGTTAGGAAGTGTATGAGGTCATATTTGAACCCAGGACCTTCCATCTCCAGGCCTGGATCTCTATCCACTGAGCCACCTAACTGCCCCCTCTTCCCCTTATTTTCAATCTCTCCCCTCCTGGCTCATTCCCTACTGCCTACAAACATGCCTATGTCTCCCCAGTCCTGAAAAAATAATCTCACTTGATCCTTCCATCTCTGCTGTCATCCTATACCTCTTCTGTCCTTTGTAGCTGATCTCCTTGAAAAGGCCATTACAACAGGTGCCTTGACTTTCTCTTCTCTCATTCTCTTCTTAATCCCTTTTTTCCTACTTGAGTCTACCTAAACTTCTCTCTCCAAAATTACTAACAATCTCTTAATTGCCAAACTCAATGGTCTTTTCTCAACCCTCATTCTCCTTGACCTCTGCAGCCTGGGACACTCTAGATCACTCTCTCCTCCTTGATACTCTCTTCTCTGTAGGGTTTTGGGACACCACCCTCTCCCAGTTCTCCTTGCACCTATCTGACCACTCCTTCTGTGTCTCCTTTAGCTGGATCTTCCTCCAGATCACACCCTCTAATCTTAGGTGTCCTTCAGGGTTCTGTCCTGGGCCCTCTTCTCTCTACTCTCTCTCTACTTCTACTTCATTTGGCGATCTCTTCAGCTCCCACGGATTTAATTACCATTCCTCTGCTGGCGATTCTCAAATCTACCTTTACTGCCCCAGTCTTTCTGCTGACCTCCAATCTCAACTCTCCAAATGCCTTTCAGATATCTCAAATTGCTTGTCCAGTAAACATCTTAAACTCAATATATCCAAGACAGAACTCATTATCTTTCCCCTAATCCCTGCCCTCCACCACCTTCCCAATTACTGTAGAGCAGAAAACCATCTCTCAGACCTTCATGCTTACAACTTAGGTGCCATCCTGGATTCCTCACTATCTGTCACTCCCTTTATCCAAACTGTTGCCAAGAAGTGTAGATTTCTTCTCTGCCACATCTCTCAAATACGTCCCCTTCTCTCCTCTGACGTTGCCATCATTCTGATATAGACCTTCATCAGCTCATGCCTGGATTACTATAAAAGTTGCTGGCGGGTCCGGTTGGCCTGGCTCAAGTCTCTCCCTACTGCAATCCATTTTCTATTCAGCCACTAAAGTAATTTTCCTAAAGCAAAAGTCCAGCATATCTCCCTCCTATTCAATAAATGTCAGTGGCTCCCTATTACCCCCAGGATTAAATAGAAAATCCTCTGCTTCACAACATATCCCCCTCCACTCTTTCCAGTCTTCTTACACCTTATGTACCAACATGTATTCTTTTCTTTAAACCTTTAGCTTCCATCTCAGAGTCCAAACTAAGTATCAGTTCCAAGGCAAAAGAGTGGTAAGGCAGGCAATTGGGGTTAAGTGACTTGCCCAGGGTCACACAGCTAGGAAGTATATGAAGTCAGATTTAAACCTAGGACCTCTCATCCCCAGGCCTGGCTCTCTATCTACTGATCCACCTAGCAAGATGCTCCATTTCTCAGTTCCAGGCATTTTCTCTGACTGTTCCCCATGCCTAGAATTCTCTCCCTCCTCTGCCCTGACTACTGAGCTCCCTGGCTTCCTTGAGATCCCATCTAAAATCCTACCTTCTACAGGAAGCCTTCTCTAACCCCTCTAATTCCCGTTTCTCTTTATTAGTTATTTTCTATTTATCCTGTATATGGCTTGTTGCATGTACATTTGTTTACACACATCCCATCACATTTTAAGCTTCTTGAGGGCAGGGACTGACTTTTGCCTCTTTTTGAATCCCTAGCTCTTAGCACAGTGCCTGACACATAGTGGGTGCTTAATAAATGTTTATTGAATTGAATACAATTCTGCTGGGGGCAGCTGGGTGGCTTGGTATTGGACTCAGGATTGAGTCAGGCCTAGAGATGGGAAGGAAGTCTTGGGTTCAAATTTGGACTCAAACTCTTACAATATTGATTCTAAGATAGAAGGTAAGAGTTGTTTTGTTTTTTAAATGAGTAGAATTCTGCTGTCCTTTTTTCCAGCAACTGACCCCTACGTGTAACACAGACCAGCCATGCCCTCACCACCTAAAGGCTAGGTAGGTCACATTTGACCATTTCATTTCTTTCCAAGGGTTCTCTAGTACCTTTAAGGGAATTAGGGGGCACCTCTAGACTCATTGCAAATTGCTTTTTCCCCTTCTGGTGGTGTTCCCAAGTGCACGGGTGGCTGGTCCCCTACATCCCAATTCCATTAGAAACTAACAATCAGGTTACCTCTTACAAAGGAATATTTACTTAAAAAGTATAATCATAAATATACAAAATTACTCCCCCAACATGAGAGAGGCATAATCCTCCTCCTGCCTTATACCATCTCAGTCTAGGGAGAAGGGAATTGAATTCATACCTTAGCTCAGTTCCTAGAGAGCACAGTCCCAGTTTCAAATCCAAAACCCAACTCAGGTTTCAATTCCAGGCATCCTGGTTTCTCAGGGCTTCCATATCAGGCTGGCTGTACCATCCCATCTGTAATCCTGGCTTCAAGGTCATCATGTCCAAACTTCTGGGTTCCACAGAGATCACCTCTGGTACCTGATACTGAGGAGGACAAACAAAATAGATCAGAAACAAACAGCCCCACTCCTTGAAGACAAGGTGAAAGAGAGAGAACTGAGGAAGGAAAGTTCTTCCCCTCTTACCAGTTCAGTTCATGGTATCCTCATTCTGTGTAAACTGGGATCTTCACCCTCTGGACACAGCGGATAAAAGTTGCCAAAAAGAGAACAGAAAAAAAAGTGATGGAAAAAAGAAAACCAGTGGCTGAGTCTTGCCAGTTTTAAAGACACAGGGAGCCAATCAAAAAGAAGGCTACCCCTCCTCCTGTGGCAGGTGATGCCAAAGTCTTCATGGTAGGAAATCTGGAAATGCTTCAAAGGTCCCCTAAGAGCACCTCCACATTACCTGAATTCGACATACACAGACATGTCCAAGTTATATCTTCATTTATTAACATTTTCTCTGTTACTTTCTTAAGTTAGACAGGCAACAGATAAATCAGATTTTAATTTAGTAGCATTTGCTGATTTCTGAAGTTTAAATGCATGCACTGAAAATTGAACAATTGGCTCTAGCTAACCCTATAAGCTGACTCCATCATAAACTTGCAGGATTTATTACAGAACTGTCAAATCTTAGAGTTGGAAGAGACCCCAGAATTCACTAAGTCCAAGTGCTTGGAGATAGTGATCACGTCCCTTTCTTTTTTCCAGACTAAACATACCCAGGTCCTTCAGTTTATGAGGCATTGTAGATCTCACTCTCGTGGTGATTATTCTGTGGATGGGACCAGATTACCAATCAAGGTTCTACCTAAATTATGACACTTAAAACAGGACTCAATCTTCTATATTTGTTCTCTTATCCATCCCCTTCACACCTTGATAATATATTAGCTCATGGTTACGGAATGCTTTAAGGTTTTCAAAGTTATCTCTATTATCTTCTTTAACCCTCACAAAGATCCAGTGAGGTAGGTGCTACTATTATCTCATTTTTACTGCCAGGGAAATGGAGGCAAAGGGAGTTAAAGCATCTTACCAGGGTCATACACCTAATTGTATCTGAGGAAAAATGTTAACCTAAGTTTTCCTGACTTTGGGAATCTAGAGAGCATCTCCAGGACAGTTTTTCTTTCCCAAAACACATGAGGGGTAGAGCCAAGATGACAGCTTCATAAGAGGAAAAACTTGGAGCCACTTAGAAATTCCTTCCAAACCGATCATTAGAAGCAGAAGGACAGAGGTCAAAATGGGACAAATAAAGGGGCTCTTCCAAAACACATGACTTTCTTTCTGATTGAGAACAAAAATCTTTAACATACATAACTATCTTACAGAGATTTAAAACTTAACCTAATATAAATTATCATAGGAACAATATCCTGACCCCTATAATCCCTACAGGTTAGACTAGCTTTTCCTGAAAAGGAATTAAGACATTTAGTTGATTGAATTGGGTTGGAATAAGGGCTAAGACTGTTGACAGTCACTTCCTAAGTACACAGTATACACAGTACAAAGCTGGAGGACTCTCAGATGTTGAATGGTGGATCATGATGGGAATTTCACTCAGTAAGTCCTCGATGTCTATCCCCCTTGGATATTATTCTCCTGCTATATCTAAGGAAATTTCCTTTCATTAGCCACTGAATGACCAAAGAATATCACATTTCATTCCAATAGCAAACCGAACCTACAAGAGAAATGGCCTGAGTGAGGGCCAAACTAGAACAGTTGGCATAGTTGGGAAGGATTGGAATATTATGAGTTCATTGAAGTGGGAGATGAGCTGTGTGGAAAAAGTGGGCCCAAGGTCTTCCTGTGTGACACATTTGGTGATGCTTCTCAAGATAGTAATGGATTACAAGGGCCTTTTTCTCAGTCGTCATCATTCTGTCAGCAGCCTTTGACAAAATTGATCCTCCTCTTCTCCTTAATACGCTCTTCTTTCTAGGTTTTTGTAATACTTCTCTTCTGGTTTGCTTTCTTTCTACATGTTGGATCCCTCTTTCTCTGTCTCCTTTGCTGAATCTTCTTTCAGGACATGTCCCCTAACTATGAGTGACTCCCGTGCTTGGGCCTCCTTGTCTTCTCCCCTGGTATCATTTTGCCTGACGATTTCATCTGCTCCCATAGATTCAATGATCATGTCTGTGCTAATAATTTTCAGATCTATTTGTCTATCTCTAACCTCTCTCTTGACTTCCAGACTTGTATCTCCAACTACTTATTGGATTTCTCAAGTTGGATGTCCCACAGACATCTTAAATTCCACATGTCCCAAACTGAATTATCTTTCCCTCCAAGACTTGCCATCTTTCTAATTTTCATCTTACTGTGATGAGCACTACTATCCTTCCTTTTATCTGGGCTTACAACCTAGGTGTTGTCCTTGATTCCTCACTCTCTAAGACCCCTCTCCCTAATCTGATGCCAATTGCTATTGGTTTTATTTTCATCATATCTCTTATGTATACTACCTCCTCTTTTCTAATACTATCATCACCCTGGTGCAGGTCTTATTACCTCACGCCTGATCTATTGCAGTAGACTGCTGGTGGGTCTGTCCCTGCCTAAAGTCTCTCCTCATTCCTGTCCATCCTCCATTCTTCCTCAATTGCAGAGATCTGAGGGTGCTGGTCTGACCATGTTCTCTCTTCCTCTATTTAATCAATTCCAGTGGCTTCTCATTACCTCCAGGATCAAATATAAAATCTTTTGTTTGGCTCTTAAAGCCCTCCATGACCCAACCTCTTCTTATTTTTCCAGTCATCTTTCAGCCTGCTTCCTACTCCCTTCCCTGCCATCAGTTTTGCTCTTCAATGACTTTGGTATCTTTGTTGTTCCTGGAAAAAAGATATCTCCTGACTTTATACATTTTTATTTGCTATTTCCTCTGGTTTTCTTCAGGTCTCAGCCAAAAGTCTCACATTCTATAAGTCTTTCCTACTCCACCTAAATGTTAATGCCTTCCCTGTGAGATTGTCTACAATTTATCCTGTATAAAACTTGTTTCTGGCATTTTACATGCTCTTTCCGCCATTAGATTGTGAGCTCCTTTTAGACAAGGACTGCTTTTGCCCTTGTTTCCCCAGTGCTTAGCACATTGTCTGAAACATAGTATGTGATTAATAAATGCTTGTTGACTTGACCAACTTCAGGATTTCTTTACATGAATAAACTATCTTAACTATAATGTTAGCCCACCCCACTTCTACTGTTTCTTTATAAAAATAAAGATATAGGGAGAGAGAGAGAGAGAGAGAGAGAGAGAGAGAGAGAGAGAGAG
>NW_025374129.1:0-7826 GCF_016433145.1 Gracilinanus agilis
ATATATATGTATATGAATATACATATATATATGTAAAACCAAATTTGATATAATTAGTTTCCTAAATAATCTTATATATTTCATTTTGTAAATTATTATTTATTCTTAACAATAGTATTCTGACAAGAAGGGCTCCTATAATCTTCACCAGACTGAACAAAGAAGCTGTGACACATGCCCACAAAGGTTAAGCACCCTTATGTAGAAGATGAGGTTTGGTTGAATTTCAAAGGAAACCAGGGCTGCTAAGAGGCAGAGATGAAGAACAAGAATATTTTAAGCATAGATACCAACAAAATATTATGTGCTGGGGAACAGTAGGTAGACAAGTGTGGCAGTCCTTCAGACTTCTTCTCTTTTATTTCTAAATTCCTTTGACATTTATTGTCTGCACCACATAATTTGGCAATTATGTTTTATTTTTGTATTGTTCCTCATGTCTCTATTGGGACATCATTTAAGGTCCTTGTCAAACTCAAATAGAAATAAATGCCTCCAAACCATACATAAGAATCCCTGCTGGCCACTTAGAAAACCATATATTAACATTACATTGCATTTTATTTTATTTTAATTTATTTTGCTAAATATTTCCCAATTACATTTTAATCTGGTTCTGGCAGTTTTGTGGGCCAGGCGTCATGTTTAAAACCTTTCCTGCAGTGTGTGTGGAAAGGAGTAATGTGTTAAAATGATCTGAAAAGATATATGAAGGCTTAGGAAGGTTGTTATGCCAGAGAGAAGAGTTTATTTTTCATAATAGACGTGATAGGGAGCCTATGGAATTTATGAAGAAATTTAAGAAAATAAGGCTATCTCTAGTCTTCTGCTCTCCACTAGTTCATGGGCATAGACTTGTGCTATATATAAAATTGTGAAGTTTAGGAGCAGAACTTTAAACCCTATATGACTTCCTTGTTGTTAGATAGTTGTGTGCTCACATTTTTACCTTTTCTAGCCTGATAGAGCTAGACTTAGTCCTCCAAGTTGTAGGTTCCCTGAATAATATTATTGTCCTACTCCAGGTCTCCTCTTCCTCTCTAAAATGAGAGGATTAGACTACTTGATTGCTACTGTCATCAGTTCTAAATTCGTGATCCTATAAGAATTTGAACTCTTAATGAGGATCAGGGAATCATTAGTTCTCCAGGAATGCCTTGGTGTGCTTATGGCTCTCTAGTATGGTCTGGGGGTGTCAAACTCAAATATAAATGGATCATTTTAGGATGCATGTTAACTTGGGAAATGATATAGCATTGTGTGTAATTTATTTTGTTAGATATTTCCCAGTTATATATTTTTTTAAAAACTTACCTTCTATCTTAGTCAATATTATATATTAGTTCCAAGGTGGAAGAATGGCAAGGGCTAGGCAATGGGGGTTAAGTGACTTGTCCAGGGTTTCAAAGCTAAGGAAGTATCTAAAGCCAGATTTGAAACCAGGACCACCTATCTCCAGGTCTGGCAGTTTGAACTGAAGTCCTCTTGACTCCAGTTCTGGGTCCCAATCCATTAAGCCACCTAATGGCCCCTTATCAATTCTATTTTAATCTGGTTCAGGCTGCCCTGAAGAATTTTCAGGTAGAGTTTGATACCTCTGGTATATAGTAGGACTTTTAAAGATGATGGCCACAGTTTCAAGGAAGTTCAGGCTCTATACATGGAATCCCAGAACATAAAACTGGAAGGGATGTTAGAGACTGCCATGTGGGAGAATGGATTTAGAATTGCAAAGCATTATCTGGGCTCCCTTTTGGAGGTAGAGATGAGTGAACTGAAACCCCAAGAAGTAAAGATGCAGTGCTGAGATTCAGTTTCTGACTCCATCCCAGATTATTTCTGCTGGATGGTGCAGTGAAAAAACTACTCACAGTGGATGGAGCATGAGTTGGACTCAGAGATCCAAGTTTATGCTTAATTTCTGTTAGTTTCTTTTTCTATATAAATGGGAATAAAGGACCTATTTTCAAGTGTTGTTAGGAGGTTCAAATAAACTATCTTAAAGTACTAAGTAAGTGCTAGTTGTTGTTGTTGTTATTAATATATATCATCATAATTATCCCTAAAGCCTTTTGACTCTAAATCCAACATTTTTTTTTTGCATTATATCTCTTACCACTGTAGAACATTCCTCATTCAAGGAAGCTTGGTGGTGAAATATAGTGTTGGATTTGGAGTCAGTAACACCTGGAAAAATCCTGCCTCACACACTTACTAGATAAGTGACCCTGGGGAAATTATTTTGCTTGTTTGCCTCAATTTCCTCATTTGTGAAGGAGAGATAATAATATAGCATTTACCTTGCAGAGTTGTTGTAAGAATCAAGTGAGGTATTTCTAAAATGCTTGGCATAGTGCCTGGCACATAGTAGGTTCCTTTTAAAATATTTTCTTTTTTATTGCCAATTACATGTAATAAGTCTTCTACATATATTTCCTAAAATTTGAGATTGAAATTTTCTCCTTCCCTTCTTTCCTCTCCCTGAGATAGCAAGCAATTTGATCTAGGCTATACCATGTGAGATTATGTAAAACATATTTATTGGCCATGTGGTGAAAGAAGACTCCTCATCTAAAACAAAAATTAAGGAAAAACATATACAAGACAGTGAAAAATTTAGACTCTCTCAGTTCTTCCTCTGGAGGTTGTGTAATTAGAATTTCCTCCCCAGAGCTCTCTTTCCCACCTTCCCATCTTTGTTTTCATGTTACATTCTTACATTTTGGAGATAAAGTTGTGGGTGTATTTCTGGCCTCTCTCTCTGCTCCTGGGAATGCAGCTGTGGTGGTTGGTTGAGAGCCAGGCAGGAGAATTTTACCTACTTGACTTTTACTTAGGCTTTCATACTTTTGTTCTTTTATTTCTTCTACTTCAAGTGATTATTAATAAACTTTATGAAATTTAATACTTGGAGTTATTGGATATTAATTTAAATTTTATAAAATGGATATTATTTTTTCATCATGTCCTTCAGAATTTTCTTGGATCGTTGTATTCCTGAGAATCTAAGTCTTTCACAGTTGATCATTGTACCATAGTGCTGTTTCTCTGAATACATAGTAGGTTCTTAATAACATGTTCATTGATTAACTGATTGACTTAATTACTTTCAGCTTTTTTTTTCATCTTCTGTAAAATAGAGATGATAATAGCACTTACCTGACAGGATTCTTGTGAGAATCAAATGAGAAAACATGAGTAAAAAAATAAACTTTAGAAGCTTTAAAGTGTTATATAAACTTAAGTGATGATAATTTATTCTTTAACATAATCAATACCCAACTATCTGTGTGTGGCCCTTGAGTCCTTAGAGAGTCTTTCTGTAGTGTATGAACATGCCATACCCATCTCTTATGTAGGTACTATATTCTCTGCTAGTATATTCCTTGGTGATTCAGAGAACCCTGATTCAGAGAATGGACTGTGATTGTGCTAAGGACTTCAGAGCTCAGATTCAGGCCAGGATCTGGTCTTGATCTCTCTTATCTGCATTAAAGAGTGGCCACCTGATTTTCCCCCCCATCCTTCTTTGGGACCTTAATTTTTTTCTCACTAAAATGAAGGTGTTTGAATGACTATTTTTAAGTGAATTTTTTTTATTTTAAAATTAATTTTAATTTGTTTTTCTTCCACCCCCAGTTATATTTTTATTTAAAATTTTTTTCCTGTGATTAAATGATTCTTGTTGTTTCTTTCCTTTCTTCCCTCCCTGCTCCTGGAGTCAATAAGCAGTTTCACTAAGTTATATTTATATTATCACTCAAAACCTCTTTCCATATTATTCATTTTTGTAATAGAGTAATTTTTTAAAACCAAACCCCCATATCATATACCCATATAAACAAGTGATAAATCATACGTTTTCTTTGGGGTTTCTACTCTCATAGTTCTTTCTCTAGCTGAGGATAGCATTCTTTCTCATAAGTCTCTCAGAATTGTCCTGGATCATTGCATTGCTTTTAATAGTAATGTGACTTTTTAAAAAAAAATAAATCATGGGGTTAACCAGATTGCTCAGTGGATTGAGAGCTAACCATAGAGTTAAAATGTAGTCTCAGACACTTTCTAGCTGTCTGATCCTGGGCCAAGTTACTTGACCCGCATTGCCTAGCCCTTACCTAGTATTGATTCCAAGGCAGAAGATAAGGGTTTTAAAAAAAATTAAATCATATTCTTCCTAGGGACATTGGTCATTTTAGTCTTTATCTTTTTTCTTTCCATCCTCCTTTCTTACCTTGTTGTTGTCTAGCTGGCTGTTGTTTCTATTCTGTCATTTTCAGTAATATCTGACTCTTTATGACTCCATTTGGGGTTTTCTTGGCAGAGATACTTTAATGGTTTGCCATTTCCTCCTCCAATTCATTTTACAAGGAAGAAAACTGAGGCAAACATGGTTAAGTGATTTGCCCAGGGTCATACAGCTAGTAGTGTCTGAGGACAGATTTGAACTCTATCTCTCATTCATTCTCATTTCAGACTGATTCTTGCATTGCCCATAAGAAACTTATGATAGAGTAGCGGGGGAGATGAAATGTATATCAACATTAATTAGCAAGGAGTTCATTGCCCAGTTGAAAATTAAGAGAAAACTATAGGAGACAGAAATAATAAAATAATGGAGATTATTAGAATTGCATGCAAATGAAAGACAAGTACATAAGAAGGAAACTTATTGGAGTTCATAGAAATATCATTTTAGATTTCTGGTCCAACATTCCCTAGAATCAAGATGGTGCAGTGAAAAGAATGCTGGGCCTGGAGTCAGGAAGATCCGAGTTCACATTCTTCCTCAGACACTAATTATATGACCCTGGGCAAATTCTATAAGCCTATTTGCTTTGGTTTCTTCTTCTATAAAATGAACTAGAAAAGGAAATGGCAAACCACTCCAGCGTCTTTGCCCCAAAAATCTCAAAGGGGTCCACTAAGACCTGAGACATGATTGAAACAATTAAATAATGACCAACATTCTCATTTTGAAGTCACAGCTTATTTGACTTGTCAGCTATTGGAAGAATGGAACTTAGAATTTGGCTATCTCTGTTCCCAAGCCTGGATTTTTTTTGCTTTAAGTTGGATAACCATTGCTACTTGACAGTGATGTTGCAGGATCCTTTTGGTCTACATTGTAGAAGAATAATGTATCTTGCTATTTTAAAATCAAATGTAATTGAACTGATGCAAAGTGAAGTAAGCAGAGTCAGGGAAATATATTCAGTGATTCTAACAATGGGAGTAGAAAGAATATTCCCAAAACAATTGAAAGTGAATGTTGTGAAATTACATTGAGCAAGCCACTGAGAGGACACTTTTCCCATCTCATTTAGAGAGGTGTGTGTAAAGATATGGGGGGGTCCCCAGGTGTGAAACATTCCATACGATGTCAGACTTTTTTGTTGTATTGGTTGGTTTACTGATTTTTATTAAAAATAATTCTTTTACATGAATTTCTTCTCTGACAAAGAGCAAGGGAAAGAATATAGTGAGAAATCTAGTAAAAACAAAAGCTGTCTACAAAATCTACTAATAGTGATTATGATATTTCAGTGGGTAGTTTTAAAACTAAATTATCTAATGATTTTCATATATTCAATTTGAACCTTATTCCGTGTGAAATGCCTAAGGCAGAGGAATGGGTAAGCTATGTGTATGGGTGTATTGGTCTACATATACTTTGGCTTGTATTATATATGTCTATCTGTCTCTCTCCCTCTCTTTCTCTTTCTCTCTTTGTCTCTCTGTCTGTCTCTTTCTTATATGAATATTAAGAATGGGGATCTTTATACTATCAGCTTCTACTCTTCTGCTACCCTTTTCCATCATAAGCCACTTAATAAATTCAATGGCTAAGTAAATGAAGGAAATTTACTTTTGTACACAAAATACATAAGTACAAAGAAAAAATAAATTGATACTTGCAGTTTTTTAAAAGTTAATCTACTTGGTTTTATAACAAGTAACTTCATAGAAACTGGGATAATTCCATTCAACAAATAATATTCAGTGGCTATAAATATGCAAGGCATTTTTTTTTACTCCTTTACTCCTTACGTTTAAACCTTTTATGAAGAGTATGTTGCACATTATGCATACTATTTGTATTTAACAATCAGTCAATAAACATTTATTAAGCATCCACTAAGTGCCAGGCATGATTTTTTCTCTAGTATAAGTGGTATGTGTCTTGTTTTACAATATGATGAACAGAGAAATGTGTACTATGTGACAATATATGTATGAACTATATCTTTTTCTTTAAACCCTTAACTTATGTGTATTGACTTATAGGTGGAAGAGTGATAAGGGTGGGCAATGGGGGTCAAGTGACTTGCCCAGGGTCACACAGCTGAGAAGTGTCTGAGGCCAGATTTGAACCTAGGACCTCCTGTCTCTAGGCCTGGCTCTCAATCCACTAAACTACCCAGCTGTTCCCTGAACTATATCTTATTGTCTGCCTCTAGGAGAGCAGGGAAAGGTGGGAGGAAGGGGGAAAATTTTAAGCCATTTATTAGTTTCTTTTTGAATAGGAGGAATAGGAGGGTTTTGAAAAGAAGAAAGGTTAATGACAATCACATCAAAAATGAAAGAAAAGAACATTGATGAATCACCTAAAAATACAAATAAGGGGACAAAAGAAAATGCAGAATGGGACCCAGACAAGCAAAGTGGGATCCAGACAAAGCAAATTTTGAAATAGATATATTTTAAGAACTATATGTAATGGAGATTCACAATTTCCTATGGAGTCTTTCTTCTGTTCTTTAAATATGGAGATAAATATTTGTTTGTTAATGCCTATCAAGTTCATAGTAATGAAAGAAAAGAGTAGAAAACCCCACTAGCATACCTGATGCTAAATGACAGACAGTGGAACTAGTTGGTAACATTAGGGGAAAAAGAGAAAAAAGAAAAGTCATCTCCTCCCTTTAAATTTTTATGTGCTCAGAATATTTTTAAAAATGCATATACATCTTATTATCAATAGTAATAGTCAACATTTATTTCGTACTTTAAGGCTTGCAAAGTTACAAATATTATCTTATTTTCTCCTACAACCAACTTGGGAGGTAAATGCTCTCATTACCCTCCATTTATAAACTGAGGCAGAGAGAGGTTGAAAGATTTGCCTAAGGTCACCCAGTTAGTATGTGTCTAAGGCCAGGCTTAAACTCATATCCTCCTGACTATCCACTGCACTATCTAGCTGCTTCAATTCCCACAAAACTAATTAACAATGGTTTTTCTGATTATCACTTCCTCCATCCCCACAAATTTCACTTTAGTACTCAGCTTTCTACTTTGGGATCTGAAGGGAGCAAATTTCCTGAAGTGTCTTGTATAACAGCCTATTGATTCTCCCCCCTCCCCCCATTCCCCTTTATGGTCTTACTCCCTTTTTCCTCCCTGATCTATATTTCAAAGGAGCTTTGGCTGAAAAGCTGATAAGTAGTCTGGACTATAAGTGTGATATCTTGCATAAGCCAGCTTTTTCTGAGCTGATGACCAATACTCCAATAGGGACAAGTAGTAGAATTTTAAGTGATAGGTTTTATGCTTCAATAAATCTATACTTCTGGGTCTTTGCTGCTACTTTATTGGATCAGCAGGCTCAAAAGGCAGAACTGTGCCGATAAGATACTTTGCCAGTGTAACAAGAAGTTAGTTTTCCTGCTCTAAGTAAAAGTATAGATTTCTTAAAAGCATTTCAAAGTAAAAGCCAAGGCTCCTTAACACACAAAGTCCATATGAAGTACTGGTTTGAACATTTAGTGTATATGTGTGTGTATGTATGTGTATGTGTGTATATATATATATATATATATATG
>NW_025374130.1:0-3854 GCF_016433145.1 Gracilinanus agilis
ATATATATATATATACACATATATATAAACACAAATATATAACATACATATATATTATTTGCAAACAGTTCTTACTTTACATAAACCCTCATTACCCAAATTTGACATGACATAAAAAATTCTGAAAGAAATGCACACACCTGTTAACTTCACTGCACAGTACTGCACAGACATTGTCCTTTGCTTTCATTTCATAATTCTGTTTCTGATCATAGTACAGTATTTAACATGCCTGCATTTTATGGTATGATTTTCTGCATGCCCTTGTTATATAGGGTGGAGTGGGTGGGCAGGGGCAAATTGGCATTATGCCCAAATCACGTTCCCTAGAGGTCTGTGGAACAGTCCCCTTACATAAAGCAAGAACTGTCTGTACCTAGTTATTTCGCGTTTATTTTGCAGGGGTAGTAGAGGTGGGGCTTGTATCCCAGTGATCCGCACAGTGCCTGCCACAAAGTAAGGACTTAATAAATGCCTGTTGATTGATTTACTGACCAACCCAGAGTTTCAGGCAAACTTTTGGGAGAGAGCACAAGGTCAGCCGTGCCTTGACTGCGATACTTCTGAGGTTTCCCTATCATTAGCTTTAATTTGATAGAGTTTGCCATGCCCAGGTCTCCCCAGAGTAGTGTCATAGGAAGGAATAGTGCCCTATGGAGGAGTCTGCCTGAGGCTAAATCCGAATGAGCTCAACTCAGAGGTTCAGCTGTGTTTTTGTTGGTATGACAGCCAACTGGGCCTTCTGAATGAGCTGTCAAGAGCAGGTGAGGCTTGTTCAAACCTCTATTGTTTCAGGTGCTACCCTCAGGAAATACACTCCCAGCTGGGGAGAGCCGGGTATAGATCCAGGGAGTTCTGTGGCCACTTGGGTGGCCAGTCTCCCGGGAGAGTCCTGCCTTACCTCCAACCTTGGCCAACTTCGTCCAGAAACTTCTCTCTAAAGCTTTTTGAGCATTTCTGAGAAACTTTGTTTTGGAGAAGCATGGCGTATTTGGGAGAATTATCTAGGTAACCCAGATGAGGGTGATTACTTAGCAAAGAAGGCAGTTGGACAGAGCTATTATTAGGCCAAGGTAAATAGGACTTTGCCTCATAATACCGACATGTGTGAGGGAGGGGAGGCTACAAGCTTATTTCCTGGCATAGTCCCTCCCTTTGGTAACCACTGGACCCTTGGGAACCATGGCCCTATCCTCACACGCCCATCCTATCGCGGTGGTACCCCTTGTCGAACCTATGGCTGCCCTTTCTTTCCACCTCTCCAGCTGCTTTTGCCCCAGTTGAAAATATTGCTAGTTCTGTGCCTGCCACTGGACTCAAGAGAGAAGACATTCCCTTGGCTTAATTACCTCTCTGCTCCCTATGCTCAAAAGACAAATCCCTGCATGAATCCACTCTGATTGTTAGCTAGGGAGCTGTCTTAAGAGGCCCATGGTGGAATAATCAATTCTTTCTCATTTACCCATCAGGCTCTTTGAAAGGCAATCACAAATATGAGCTATGGGGGTAGGAGAGAAATGACCCTGGCAGTGAGTTTGTCTAAGGTAGATAGACTCGAACGGCTGCAGATTCCAAACCTTGGACTCCCATCTGGCTCACTGAGAATGAGCAGTTCCCTAGACCAGAGAGACCAGCCAAGCAAATCTTTCAGCAGATCTTAACTTCCTTGGCTTTTGCTGTGCAATATGAAAACTCTTTGTACTTCCCCCATCTCTGGCCCACAGCTCAGTCCAGGAAGTGCCCTGCATACTGGGATGCGTGAGTTGCCCATCCAGTTCAGATGTTTGAGGTTTCTCAGGCAGGGAGTGGGTTTTCAAAAGGACCATGTGTCAGAGATGGGGGAAGGAGGAGAAAATAAATCCTCCGTGAGCACTCAATCCCAGGGGAAAAGCTGAATTCCTGGGAGCAGAGCTAGGGATTAAAAAAAGAAGAAAAATATTAAGTAGCAAGAACTCAGTTACTGGAATTTCTTCTGAATTAAAAACCAAACAAAAAGTTTCTTGCAGTTTCAGTTACACAAAAAACAGCTGCCAAGATGGAATGAATGGGAAAGGAGAAGACAGCCTAAGAAGGGGAGAACTTGAGTGTCTGGCACGAATCCATTCTCTGGAGTTTTAGACTCACTTGTTCCATATTAAATAGTGAACTCCTCAAGGGAAGGAGGGGCTAGGAGTTTTCTACTTTTAGGAGCATAAGATCAGAGCTGGAAAGATGACTTTAGAAGTCATTTAGTCCAATTTCTTTTTATTTTATAGATGAAAAACTGAGGCCCTAAGAGTTAAGTGATTTGATCGAGGTCACATAAGAAACAAGGGGCAGAGCCAGGATTCAAAGTGATGCTCTCTGACTCCTTGGATCCTTTGATACCTCCCCAGTAGTTCCCTATGTACCCAACCAACAGAGTCCTTCTTGGCTCCCTCTTGTCCATACTCACATGGAATGCACTCTAGATGATCAAGGAGGCTCAGAGGGGCTAAATCTGAGTTATGGATTCATTGTGGCAGGGATCACTGAAGCAGGACCATCTTCCACCAGGGCAGATTACCTGCACATCCTCTATAACTTCTAGCATTAGAGGGTTCCCTCAGGAGAGCAATGAAGATGAAGATCTGCTGGTAATCGCCAGCCATCACTTTAGCTGGTGATTGAAGCCTCCTTTCCATGAAGGCTTCAAGGTGGGCCTTCCTGTCATGGTCCTTGCTTGTGCTTTGGCATAGACAAGACCCAGAGCCATAGGGTAGGAGAGGAGCAGCACATGCAAGAGACCAGAACCAAGTTAGCTCAACTATTTGAAAGTGCCTGTTGTCCACAGAGCACTGTGACAGGTTGGTCCAGGGGAGATCTGAGCTTTAGATAAGACAATGCCTGTTATCATCTTGTAGGGGAGTAAGACATTTTCCCGATGACTACAATGAACAATGACATATTGTAAGTACATTAGGGGCCCGGGAGGCTCCAGGACTTGTGATTTCAGAGGTAGAGGGAACTCTAGATTAACAAACTCTACCAATGAAAACCATCAACTATTTTTCATTCGTTGACACTCTTAAATGACTTGCCCAGGGTCCTACGATATGGGTTCTTATGTGTCAGAAGAAGGAATTGATCCTAAGTCTTTCTGAGGCTGGTTCTCTGTCCTCCCCTTCTCTGCCATCCCCAGGGCCTCTCAGACTCTACATTCAAGGATGTACACAATAAAGTGCACTATGAAGTGTGTATGGGGGAAGCAGTGTTACATATAGGGCATCTGGAGAGGCTTTCTGGATGGAGTGATATTGGAATTCAGTTTGAGATAGCATGGTGCAATGGAAATGGTAAGATTCAACGTCACAGGACCTGGGATTTAATTCCAGCTCTGTGCTATACCAACCATGTAGTAGCAAGGAGGACCAGGGGAAAGTCACATCTTCTCTGTCCTCAGTTTCTTAATCTAAAAAATGAAGACGTTGAACTAAACCTCTGATGTCCTGATCCTATGAAATATAAGAACTGAAGTGGTGATGATGAGAAGGGAAAACATGAAAGGGCTGAAAAGGGAAGAGTGGCATCAAAGGGTTCATTCAGTAGCCCACCAGCAGTAAACTCATAAAAGCTTTTGTGGCAAGAGGGACAACCGCTTCTCCTGTTCATTCCTCTCCCTCCCCATCTTTCTTTCTTTCTTTCTTTCTTTCTTTCTTCCTTCCTTCCTCTATTTCTTCCTTCCTCTCTTTCTTCCTCTCTTTCTTCCTCTCTTTCTCTCTTCCTCTCTTCCTCTCTTTCTTTCTTTCTTTCTTTCTTTCTTTCTTTCTTTCTTTCTTTCTTTCTTTCTTTCTTTCTTTCTCTCTTTCTCTCTTTCTCTCTTCCTTCCTTCCTTC
>NW_025374131.1:0-2877 GCF_016433145.1 Gracilinanus agilis
ATATAATATATAAATGTGATTATAATTATAATAATATAAATATTAAAACCAAAATATAATAACATTTAATTATTCTTTGCTTACTAAAATAAAAACTTCTTAGATAGACATGTAAAGCCTTCCATGATGTTCTTCCATTCTACCTACCTTTCTCCTCTTGTTAGCTCTACTCCCTTCATAAGTCCTCATACCTTAAGTAAAACAAAAGCAAAACAAGTCATTCTGATATGTATTTTGAGCTGGATTCAAAAGAGAAGGGAATGCTCATCATCAAAAACCAAAAACCCTTACTTTCTGTCTTGGTAACAACTCTAAAACATAAGGGCAAGACTTGTCAGATCTCTACTATTATGTGGTTATCAATCACATTTTATACAGAGAAAAAGTCAACATCTCTGCTAGATGTTGAAGATGTCCTTGCCCTCAAAAGACTTGCCTTCCATGGGGAAGGGAAGAAGAAAGAGGACATGGACCAGGATTATAATTAGGTTATCATGGCAACAAAAGAGATCTTTAAGTATTCTCAAGAAGATTTGAGAAGACAGGATATATTCACTCCAGAAAAACAGGTCCCTCCCTTTTCCCTGAAAACAATTTTTAATCAGAAGTGTATTGAGTCCCTCTCTTTTTTTCTCCAAATGTTTTAATCCTTTTTGCCTTTTAAGGTTCTGTTCAATTATCACCTTCTTTGGGAAATCTTCTATGACCAATTTTCTAAGATTGGCTTGTCATCATGACAGGCCAACCTTGGAGGCAGGGAATTGATTCAGGAATTCTTGAAAACTGGTAGTGCATTGGATAGAGCACTGGGTCGGGAGACAGGAAGATGTTGTTCAGTTCCTTCAATCCTTTTCAACTCTCTGTGGCCCCATTTGGGATCTTGGCAAAGTCACCAGAGAGGTTTGCCATTTTCTTTTCCAGCATCTTTTACAGATGAAGAAACTAAGGCAAGCAGGGTAAATTGACTTGCCCAGGGTCACACAACTAGTAAGTGTTTGAGGCCAGATCTGAACTTAAGTCTTCCTGACTCCAGAATTGGAACTCTATCCACTGTGCTCTAGCTGTCCAAAGTCAGGAATATCTCAAATCATATCCAGTTTCAGATGTTTAGACTAGCTGTATAACCCTGGGCAAGTCAGTTAATCTTTGTCTGTCTCAGTTTCCTCGTCTGTAAAATGAGGACCATGATAACATCTACCTTCCAGAGTTGTTGTGAAGATGAAATGAGATCATCATTGTTAAGTGTTTGGCATAGGATCCTGACCCATAGTAAGCACTGTACAATTGTTAGTGTTATTTTCTTTGACTGAGAGACAACATTTTTACTTGAAGGATTCCTGCCCTTCATGAGCCACAAATGTATTTTATTTCTTAGAAATTCAACCATAAATCTTGTGGAGATAGATTGTTTTAGAATACAACAATGCTAATGTTTCGAGTGAATTGGACACTTTCAGCTTCCGCAGGATCATAAAAGACATTAGAAGCTCTGGAGTCCAGCCTCCTCATTTTAGAGATAAGGAAGCCCAGAAAGGTTAAGGGCTTTGCCCAGAGACAGACAACCAAGGACCCATATGGCATTTGAACTCAAGCCATGAGTTCGTATAGCATTTGAACCCAAACCCTATCAATGGATAGAGTCTTATGTCATCTAGCATTGGATTTACTTAATAGGACCATTTATCTTGCCTATGGATCATAATTTTCTTATTTTGAATGACTATTTTTTAAGAATTGGGTAATTTAAAAAAAAGTAAAGACCTTTTTCCCTCCATTTCACAAACTATTTTCCTTGAAAACAACTGAGAATTTTGAAGAATCCATTTTATAGGGTGTTAATTATAATGAAAGAAGGTGAAAAAGTGTTGCAACCCTTGACAGGCCACCCACGCCATGCAAATATTTCTGCCTCTGGACAAGAACATATCTTGTTTGAAGCAACAAACATGATTTTCTGTTTTAGTCCTTTTATGTTGGGCTCTTTGGGCTGGACCTTTCTGAAATGAAGCCATCGATATTGTTGGTGTTGGGAGGCAAGGCAGCGCAGGCAGCGCACAAAAAGAATTGAGAAAAGAGCAAGGGAGAGAAAACGTGTCACATCCTGACTACAGGGAAACAGTGCAAAACATCTAATCACAGCAATGCCAGGGAACTTGAACCTGTCCAAAAAGATCCCAAGCTCTCAGTGTTTAATTGCTGTTGATGGCTGCTGGTCAGTCATGCATGACAATGCATGTGTGTCACGCTGCTCCCTGCCTGGGCTCATTTCTGTCAGCCTTCACTCCAGGTGATGAACAAGGGCTCCTCTGATCATAGTGGGGGTGGGGGGTGGCGCGGATGGTGGGAGAAAATCCGTCACTGGAACAAAGGCACTAGTACCCTCAGAACCTAAAGGAGGAAGGGAGGGAGGAAGGGAGTGGGGTGGGGGAGACAGACAGACAGACAAACTGACAAAGACAGAAAAAAGTGGGAGAGAGAGAGAGAGAGAGAGAGAGAGAGAGAGAGAGAGAGAGAGAGAGAGAAGAGAGAAAAAAAAGAAACCACAAGAATAGGCATGTTGGTCCTTTTGAATCACTTCCTTTCCCTGAGCTTGCCACATAAATGTTGGGGGTTTTTCTTGAGAAACACACCCCAAATTGGCCACGATATCCAAATGTATACAGCATCTGTGACCCCAAGTATTCCAACTGGCAAGATTGGAGTCTCTTGTTTGGTTGATTATATGTCTGAGCCCATGCTTGCCAGGGTAGAGAGCAATTTGAATCCTATTGAATAGTAATGAGCATTATCATCGTTGGCTGGCGAATTGGAGCTTTTAAACCACTTCCTTCCACTTTGCAGAGGAGAGAGGGGAGAGAGATGATGAAAAGGGTTTTT
>NW_025374132.1:0-4376 GCF_016433145.1 Gracilinanus agilis
CAGGGTATTTTAATAAATAAATAATAAACAAACAAATAAATAATTTTTGTTGTTTTTTGATTATTATTTTATTATTATAATAAATAAATGTAATAAATATAATAAATAACAAATAAATAAATTTGAATTCAAAAATCAAATGGAAGATTTAATACTTTTTCCAGAAGGCAATAGGGAGCAAGTATAGTTTATTGAATAGGAAGGTCAGGTCTGCACTTTAGAAAGATCATTTTGATAGTCAAGTAGAGGATGTTCTGAAGTAGGAAGGGATTTGAGGCAAGGATCTCAACCATAAGGTGATTGCTATGAATTAGGTGTAAGGTCATGAGAGCCAACAAACACCAGGACAGTAGTGGCTATGTCAGAGGAGAGAAAGAAAGGCAGGACCTGGCAATTGATTGGATATGAGAGGTGTGAAAAAGTGAGGAATCATGGATAACACCTAGATTGTGAGCCTGAGTGACAGGGAGAATATTAGTACCCTCAACATAACAGAGATATTAGAAAGAGTGGAAGTTTTTGGAGACAAGATCATGAGTTCAGCATGATATTTAGAGGACATCTAGTATAAGATTCCAATAAATGGAGATGTAAGGGTTGGTTAAATAGATAAGGGCCATTTTCCTAGGGATGATCATTGAATCCTTGAGAGCCAATCAGATCATCAAGTGAACTAGTATAGAGGGAAAGGAAAAGAGGGCTTGTAACAAAAATCTTCCAGGACATACTTGGTTAGCAGTCTAGAATCAGATGAAAATTTAGTGAAGAAGTCCGAGAAGGGCTGGTCAGATAGGTAGGAGAACCAGAAGAGAGAAATGTTATGAAAACCTTGAGAGAAGAGGAGAAAATGACCAATAGTATCAAAGTCTGTAATGAGATCCAGAAGGGTGAGGACTGAGAAAATTTAGGAACATTCAGAGTAGAGGAAAACAAGGTAGGCCTTGTAGAATTCCTTGATCTCAGAGTAGGAAGGCCCCTCAGATGTAATAAGCAACAATAATAGCTAGAATTTATATAGCACTTTCAGTTTTGCAAAGCACTTTGTATATGTTATCTCATTTGGTTCTCACAACAATCCTATGTGGTTGTTGTGCTATTATAATTCCTTTTTTTGCAGATGAAGAAACTGAGGCTGAGAAAGGTTAAATGACTTATGTTATATTCAATAATCTTTAACACTTGCCTAGTCTCACACAGGTAGTAAGTATCTTAGGTGGGATTTAAACTCAGGTTTTCCTAACTCCAGGTATAGTACCCTTTCCTCTATATCACCTGGCTACCTAGGTCATCTAGCCATGGCTGTACCTGAATAGGATCCCAGGATATTTGAGTGTTAGGGAAGAAAGTGTGCAATTGAGATCCATATATATATATATGTATGCTATATTCCTGTTAAATGTTTATAGCTTAAGGAGTGCCAGTACTCTGAAATAATTAGATAACATTACCAGTCTGACTCAGTTTAAAAAAAACACAAACAGAATTATACAATTTTTTAAAAAGCAGTTTTAACATTTAAGTGTAGTTAATATTTTAAAATGTGTTACTTTATATAAGATGTAAATTGTTGAAAAGATTACCATTCATTCATAGAATTATAGTGCTGTAAGAAACCTTAGAAATCATCTGGTATAACCCCATTATTTAACTTATTTTTTCTTTATATATACATTTTAAAAATACTAGAGCAGCTGGATATTTTAGTGAATAGAGTACTGGGTTTGCAGATAGTAAGACTCATCTTTCTGAGTTCATATCTGGCCCAAAACACTTCCTAGCTTTGTGAACCTGGACAAGTCACTTAATCTTGTCTACTTCAGTTTCCTCATCTTTAAAATCATCTGGAGAAGGAAATGGCAAACCACTTCAATGTCTTTATCAAGAAAACTAAAAATGGGTCATGAAGAGTTGGATATGATAGAAATGACTAATAATAACAAAAAACACTATAATCATTTCCTGATATATGCTTCTTATCCCCAATTTAATCCTCCCTTAAAAGAAATAAGACGGGGGCAGCTGGGTAGCTCAGTGGATTGAGAGCCAGGCCTAGAGACGGGAGGTCCTAGGTTCAAATCTGGCCTCAGACACTTCCCAGCTGTGTGACTCTGGGCAAGTCACTTGACCCCCATTGCCTACCCTTACCAATCTTCCACCTATAAATCAACACACAGAAATTAAGGGTTTAAAAAAAAAAAAAAAGAAAAAGAAATAAGACACTGAAACATGACTGTTTATTAGGGTAGAGTGGGACCCATCAATATTTGTATCTCTTGAGCCAAAGGAGCTGGGTTTGACTTCTGCCTGTTTCTTTTGTGTGACCTTGGACAAGTCACTCAATCTCTTCTGGGCTTCAATTTCCTCATCTAGAATATGAAAGGGTTGGACTAGGAGACTTCTTATGTTCCTTCCATTTTCCCTGTAAGACTATAAACATGCCACAACTGAATATGTTTAGAGTATTTGAAACTCAACCTGTCTCTTTCAAGAGGAAAAATATGTTTTGTCTTCCCATCCTTTGATTCTTGCCCATGGCCTTCCAAAAATTTTCTACAGGTGTGCCACCCAAAGTATAGGCAATCTTCCAACTCTATATACATTAATAAGGTACCCAGGGAGTGCAGGGACTGCCCATCTCTTATTCTTCATTCTTCCTCAGTACAATGATGAGAAAAACCTTTTCCAGTCATAAATCTCTTTGGTGATCTGCTTTATGTGACTTCTTGCATTTAATTCTTCATTAGTAAAATGTTGCAACAGATTTATATCCACGATGCATCTGTCCATTGCCCTTTGGGTGACTAAATTTTTTTTATTTTTCTAGTCTACTATTTGGACTACATCCAAAGATGAGTTCTATTTTGGACATCTTATGTTTAAGATATACAGTTGAAAATATCCAATGGAAAGATAGTTCATGACTCAGGATTGGATTTTGAGAGAGAGGTTAGAGCTGAATACATAGTCAGATCAAGCCAACATATAAATTTATTAAGTCCTTACTTATGTGCCAGGAACTGTGCTAAGTGCTGGATATATCAAGAAAATCTCATATAGTTCCTGCCTTTAAAAAACTCATAATGGCCATTTTCTTCATGGAAATGAAAATTGAACACATAGGAGTTGATGTAGTCTGTAAATGACAGTGTAGAGATAAAAGAGAAGAGTGCCCATGGCAGAGCCTTGGAGGATGCTCATGGTTTTTTGGCAGGCAGTCAGAAAGTATTTTAATGTACAAGAAGTCATTCCTGGAAACTTACATATAAATGCAACATGCCTTCGAGGCTACTTCCCCAGTGTGGTTACAACATTGAGTTTTAAGGATAACCCTGAGAATATATACTCCTAACAGTATGAACCCTCAGGAGTGTATTACTCATTATTATTCAGCCGCAAGATACAATTCAGTCTTAGCAAAGGCATTTATTAATATAACATAGCAAAAACAATAGTGACACAATTTTCTCCCCATAAACCTTGGGCATACTTTCTCACAAATACATAGTGTTAATTGGTAGAGTGAGCTCAAGCTTATAGTAGTAGTAAGGCACATATGCACGATACAAATGTGTCAAAGGCAACTCCTGATACTGCAGAGCCTGGATGTTCTTTTCTCTTTTTGAAGGATCTTCATACATCTTTCCTTTGGAATAACATCTCTATTGGAAAAGCTGTTCCTCCAGGTTCCCAGAGTCTATGCCTCTCCCTTGAAACTCTCTTCTCTGCTAGGCTGATTACTCTCTCAGCTGTCTTTCTATATCTCCTATTGCCTGGGTATATGTCTCAGATCCCCATTGGATATAATGTGTACTTTCAGTGGTCAAATATCTCTCTGTTAAAGCCATGGGCAGATGGCCATGGGGAGGAGAAAGAAATTCCTATCTCCCTCTCTTCAAAGCTTTCTTCTACAGACAACTCCTGACTAGAAAGCAGCCTATTCTTCAATTGCTAAAATTCCTCTAAGTCTCAGCTATTTAAAATTGCCAGAGTTTTTTGTCCCTTTGTTGACTCATCAAGCATATTGTTCCCTTCCTAGTCAGAGTTGACCTTACTCCATCAAGGGATCACAGGGCGTTATACCTTATTATGACATTAAAACATCAACATGTATTACTATATTACTACATTAACTGAACTAGAGGAGGGGCATTGTGCAACTCCTCCCACCTTTACATAAAGAGGTATTGTTTGGGGGTTTGAAAAAGTTATTAAGTTTAGCTGTATTCCCCTTACTCAAAATTAAGACCCTGAATATCCATGGAGGAAAAAAAATATTTTAATGTTTTACTCAGTATTCATATAAATTATTTTAATGATTAAATGAAGTTTATTTTCTAAATTAATCTAAATTAATTAAATAAATTTCAATAAATAGT
>NW_025374133.1:0-1404 GCF_016433145.1 Gracilinanus agilis
CTCTTTCTCTTTCTCTTTCTCTCTCTCTCTTTCTCTCCTCCCCCTGTATCTGTTCTATCTCTTTTTTTCTCCTATCTCTATCTCTGTCCTCTCCCCTCTTCTTTTCTTCCCTCCCCCCCCCACCCCCAATTGCATCTGTGGTTTCTGGGCAGCTTGCTTCGGGTCAAGTTTTCCACCATTCCAAGGGAAACTCCTCCCTACAATGTGGTGAAGCTTGACTCAGTTTTGGTGAAAGAGCTGAGGTTCCCTTTGCAGGCCTGGCCCCAGTCGCCTGTCTGGACCCACAGCTGACTCCAACCAGCCCTTCCCATGTCACTGGCCTATGTGGGCTGGCCTAGAAAGCAGCATCCATCCCTGTGCCCCTCTCTGCCAGCTCTTAGTGTCTTGCCAGCTCCTCTGTGACTAATTTCAGAGGGAAGCTTTAGAAAATGAAAAAAGTGAAAAGAATCCCCTTCCCCCCCCTCCAAAGACAAACAATAGGAAACTGCTAAAAATAATGGTTGCTTTCTTGCTTTTCTTCCTAAAGGCCTTATTTTTGGCTGCCTTCAGCTATTCTTCAGTCCCCAGGGCGCATTTTTCTAAAGATTGTACAGTCAGTGAGAACAGCTTATAATTTAGGCTCTGGTTGGTGTTTGACATTTCCGTTTCTCCTCTGGTGGCGCTCGTTGAGGCTGGCCTGGCTGAGGGGCTCTTGGATTATTGGGCCGTCTGATAGTCAGCCTTCTTCTGGTTTATTGAAAAGTAATCCATGAGAGTAGCCGACCTTCCTATCCTGCTTCACCATTAGCTCATTTGACTCTTTCAACAAGGCACTACAGGTATTATCATCCCCATTTTACAGATGAGAAAACTGAGACTCCAAGAGATTGAGAAATTTGTCCAGGATCCCTCAGCAAATTTGGGAGGCAGTATTTAATCCCCGGCCATCCAAGTTCCAAGTTTAGTGCCGGCCCTCGACACAGGTAACCAGGTGCCACAGGGATGGAGAGCTGGTGCTGAAGTCAGGAAGTCCTGACTTTATGTGTTGCCCTGGGCAAGTCTGTCAGAGTCTCTCCATCTTCTTGATCAGTACTAGGCATATATAAAGCCTTTAGGAAATGTTTTTTGTTTTTTGTTTTTTTTCCTGTCTTAGTAACAACTCTTAAGATTTCTGTCTTAGGGCGAGGAAGAATGGGGTCAAGTGACTCACCCAGGGTCACATAGCTAGGAAGTATATGAGGCCAGATTTGAACTCTGGTCATTCTGACTCTTGAGTTCAAATCCGGCCTCATATACTGCTTTATCCACTGAGCCCACCTAGCTGCCTCCCAAATGCTTCTTTTTTTTTTAATTTTACTGATATATTTTTAATATTTTATATTATATATGACATATATAATATAAAATAATATTTTAATATGAAAA
>NW_025374134.1:0-1944 GCF_016433145.1 Gracilinanus agilis
GAGAGAGAGAGAGAGAGAGAGAGAGAGAGAGAGAGAGAGAGAGGAATGGGGGGAGGGAGAGAGAGTTTTCTCTGGGACTTCAGAAAAAAGGATCAAAATTCATTCAAAGGAATGATGTTACTGGCTTTGGCTTTTTTCAGGCTCTACTACAAAATATATGCCTTACTTTTGGTATATAAATAGATCTCTCTGTTTATGGGATTTTTGTTGTTCTTTGATCATTTCTGTCATGTCCAATTTTTTATGAGCCCATTTCTGGGCAGAGATACTGGAATGATTTGCCATTTTCTTCTTCAGCTCACTTTTACAAATGCAGAAACTGAGGCAAACAGAATTAAGAGACTTGCCCAGAGTCACAGTGTTTGAGATTAGGTTTCAAGTCAGAAGATGAATCTTCCTGTCTCCAGAGCTAGCACTCTATCTACTGCTCCACTTAGTGATACAGCAGCACAAAAAATTGCTTCCCCTACTTCTGTAGAATAAAGTTTACATATCTTTGATATGTAAACGATGTTGCACATATTTTTTATTGCTTCCCAAATATTCTAGAACAAGCCCTGGTACAGGAATACAAATTAATTACCAGACCCTTACTTATGGGTTACAGGGGAAGAAAAATAAGTCAGAGGATAGGAAGATTCAATCCCACTGCTGATAATAAATATATTGGGTCTATTTTCTAATGGTTTGGGTTTGGGGGTCTTTGGAACATATTTCCATGCTTCCGAAACTCACTCTTTTGCATAGATAGTCTAACCCAGGGGTCGGCAACGTATGATTCTCGAGCCATATCAGGCTCTTTTGAGGGCCAGACATGGCTCTTTCTGCAGGAGCCATAAAGCCAATTTTTTTCAGGCACTGTAACACTGTATGGCTCTCACGAAATTACATTTTTAAAAATGTGGCGTTTATGGCTCTCATGCCAAAAAGGTTACCAACCCCTGGTCTAACCTAAACCCTAAGAGTAGTCTCAATGAATTAATAGAAAATAATAATAAATTATTTCAGAATAATAATTTATCATTAGTGTATAGATACAATGAATATATGCAAATATAAACATAGTGTGTATATATGTAAAACATGTTTACTCATGGTCTGAATTAGCTCAATTTTCCCAATTGTCTACAGACTTTAAAACTTTTTGTCTAGAGGGCAACTGTCCTCAGACACTTCCTAGCTGTGTGAGTGACCCTGAGCAAGTCACTTACCCCCCCATTGCCTAGCCCTCACAGCTCTTCTACTTTGGAACCAATACACAATATTGAGTCTAAGACAGAAGGTAAGAGTTTAAAATAAAGCATTTTATCTATTTCCATCTAAGAAATAGGACTTATGCTTAGTACTTCAGATAGTGGAATGTTTTATAATTGTAATGTGGATTAAAGCAAGCATAGGGAGATAAATTAATGCAAAACTCTTAGCTTCTCTCCTCTATTGGCAACATACCAGATCTCAGTCCCTTAGCTCATTCTAGATGAGAGGCTTGTTGATTGACTGAATGGTGCCAGGGTGGATGGAAAGGCAGATTTGGACAGACATGAGCACTATTTCAAAGGAAGAAATGAGAATACCTGAGGGGAGAACTGATTACAAAGAAATATGAAGAGGAGGGTTTTAGACACTAAATTTGATGTCATAATAAGACATCCAGAAGCCAAGATATCAGACTGAGACTTATGAATGTGGTATATTTTAGGATAAAGTCAGGAGCTTGAGAATAGTACTGTGGAAAAATCATTGATTATGGAGTCAGAAAATTTGGTTTCCGGGGGCAGCTGGGTAGCTCAGTGGATTGAGAGTCAGGCCTAGAGACAGGAGGTCCTAGATTCAAATCTGGCCTCAGACACTTTCCAGCTGTGTGACCCTGGGCAAGTCACTTGACCCCCATTGCCCACCCTTACCACTCTTCCACCAAGGGGCCAATACACAGAAGTTAAGGGG
>NW_025374135.1:0-4554 GCF_016433145.1 Gracilinanus agilis
TATATAAAGTTAATGGACTCCAGGTTTAACACTCCATAAGTAGCGACAGAGATAATACTCCTCTCAACCTATGTTCTTCTCTACTTCCATCCCAGAAATGCCTCAGTATCTTGATAATAGGTTATTATTTCCATAAAAATCATCATCAAATCTATCAATAATCATTATTATTTGCCTACTCATGTGAGGCAATGTTCTAAGTACTAAGGATGAAAATAAGGACTGGGCTTATTATTTCATTGGCTCAGGGATCTCCCTGATGAGAAATAGCTTCTATCAGTATGGGTCAATATTTTCTCGACTATGTATTATATGGGATAGCTGTCAAGAATCCCCAGTAATATGAAGAGGTATGGTAGGGCCTTATTTTATGTGAAAACAACACATGTTAATTCAGGTATACTCAATTAACAATTGAAAAAAAATGTAGGCAGAAAAATACATAAAATAAAAATTATAATTATATGCTAAATCTGTGTCATTTCCTAAGGAGTATAAAGTCTCGTAGAAGCTCATCCAATCTCACTTATTCTCTCAGAAGCATTAGTGAGTCATCCCATTGTTTTGTGCCAAATTCTAGCTCTTGCATCAGTTTCTGTCAAGAGTGAGTTCCAATGTAACAAATAAATTATGTCCACATCGAAGTGATGCTTCTCTTTATTTCATTAATGCTTTTAGTATTAATAATGGCCCAAATGTATGAGTAGTGATGTTGGTAGTTGAGGAAAGCCCAGGAAAAGTCAGAAAATGCCTAGGTATATTTATATAAGAAATACTTATTAAATATTGAGATTCTCTATTTGTGATTTCCAACTGAAGTGAAGGGTCTTAGAATGTATTGGTTGTGTAAAACAAAGTCCAATTGTACTTGAAAATTGGTTTTTGACTCTGAGGCCATCTCTCTATCCACCATGCCAAAACTGTCAAACTGGAGGCCCTTGAACCCCAATAAGGCCCACAATGCTCCCTAGTGCAGTCAAAATCAGACTAAAATATAACAGAAATATTAAATAAAATAGAATATAGATAATATTTATATGTAGTTTCCCAAGTTAAAATGTGATCTTCAGAGATGCTTTATGTATAATTTATTGCACTTCCACCCCAATTTCTATTTGAGTTTGTGACCTCACAGCTTTATGTCTCATGGCAGGGGCACAATCCTTGCCCACCAAGAGTTTATCTTTTATTTATGTATTGAAGTAAAAAAGAGAAAGAATTGTTGGAGTCAGATGTATCACACTTTTCACAGCAATGTATTTGTGATTTTCTTTTGGGGTTTTGGTTTTGTATGAGTGTGCTTTTACACCAATGACCAATATGGAGATATTTTCTGCATAATAATAAAAATTAAATTAAAGTTATTGGAGTAAATAGATTCAGGAAGTTTAAGGCCAACTTTATCAGTCAGCTTCAGAGTTAAAGAAAGAAAAAAGGAACAAACATCAAGAATAAGTCTGGAAGTCTAAAGTAGAAAAGAAAAGGCAAAGAAAAAGAAAAATAGACCTAACTTTGATAGTACCTAGGAGTAAGACTCAACTACAAGAACCTTGAGATTCAAATGTATTTACAGGAAGGCAGAAAGTGCCTTAAGGACCATATTGTCCAATCTCTTAGTTTGACAAATGAGGAAACTGAGGCCCAGAGAAGTTAAGAGATATCCCAAGTTTTTATGGCTACCATGGGACAAAGTCTAGATGTGAAGCCAAATTCTCTGACTCTCAATCTACAATTATCTATGTTATCTATTCCTCCCTTTTACTTTATTTCCCCCTAAAGAGCTTTGTAGCAAATTCTCTTTCCAACTCTAACATGAAAGAATCCTGTAACCAAAGATGGAAAGGAGAGAACCTTTAATTTTCTTCCATGGATCCCTCTCTATGTTCTATTTTTTGGTAGTAAACCCAGGTTTGGGAATTAATGTTCAAAGATGAAGTGGTATCAGGAGTATGTGTGTGTGTGTGTGTGTGTGTGTGTGTGTGTGTGTGTGTGTGTGTGTGCATACATCTCATGACATTATAATTTCTTAATCCACATCCATAACTAAAAACTTTAGGGCCAATTCTCAGGGTAGTAGGATGACCTAATCCACAACCATTCTTTCATTTTTTGATTAAGAGAGGAAAATTCCTATTTGGAAAAGAGATAAATGTTACTGCCTAGGATTTTTTAAAAATCTCCTTTTCCCAGTTGTATTTGCATGGCCCATGCTTTAAAGGGTATCTAAATAAAATAATGTTTTTAAATATTTAAAGGCCCTCTAACTGGAATAACTTTTTGCCTAGAGGAGGCATTATATGAATGTTTATTCTCTTTGTTCTCCCTCTCCACTACCACCATTATTAGTTCAATAAGATGTATGTCATGTCACAAGTGCAACAACTAGAACACCATTCAGTTATGGAAAATTTTTCATTCTTGATTTCCTTTCATTAATTTTTATTATTTGTGGAGGTCATGATCATTCCTCCTAGTTAGGAGGTTATTGAGCTGTCTGAAACTTGTCCCACTGGAAAGGAAAATTTACTTACAGTCTTAATAAGAAGCCAGATAAAAATTCTCAGGCGTTCCCTACTCCTTGGCAACATGTAAATCCTTTTTATCTCTTTAAGTTTCTTTGTGAACCCTCTAAATATAGTTGAATCTGTAACCTGACTTAGTTTACCTTTGGAGTCTGTTTAATTAGGTTTGTTTCTTTAGAGGATTTATGAGATTATGACTAATTGATTTTGTCTAACTTTCATGACATTGAAGGAGGCTTGGGATCATCACTCTTTTTTTTCTTATAACTTTTATGTTCTAAGAGGAATGTAGAAGATTGCAATATGTAAAATTGTATGTAAAATATGAAAAAAATCCATATTTCTCTGTCACTCAGATAAAATTCTGCCTATAAGAGACCTAGTTAGAATCCTAATTATTGTTCAGATTTATTGCAATTTTTATCTGAAATCTGAACTTGTGCTTAAGCATAATAAAACCTCACTTTTAACCTCTATTATAGCTGCTGCATTGTGATATTTGTCAGCAGTTACTTACCATGTGAATTAAAAAAGGAGTTGTTTCTACTATTACTCTTCTAAGTGCCTAATTGAATTGGTGTCCCTGGATTGGAAGTCAGAGACCCTGAGGTAGAATCCATGTTCTGATACTTAATACCTATAAAAAATTAAGTTCTTGGCAAATGATCTAGTTTCCAAATTCAAAATTGTGCCATATGAAAACTTATGTGGAAATTTGCTATTACATATAACTGGTAGGAAAAAAAATAAGAAAAAGAAAGAAAGAAAAAAATTTTCCAAAATGGTGCCACCAGAAGATCAAGCTGTACATGAAATTAAAGAAGGAACTCTAAATAGCTTAGGCTCTGAATTACTCCTACCCACCATATGATGAATAAACCCTCTTCACTTCTAGTGTCACATGGAACCTATATACAAAGAAATGTTATACCTATTTTACTTTTGCAAAGGTTATTAACCTCTGAGGACCTCTATTTACCCATCCATAAAATAAGGATATAGAATTACATGCTTTCTAATATGTCTTCCATTTCTTTATCTATGTTATTATGACTGGCTTCCTTAGTCTCAGCTTTATTAGATACATGTCATTTACTCAAGGGAATTGTAAAACCTCAAATAAATTCCATTCTCAAAATGAATCAACCAACCAATCAAATAATTGATTGATTCATCAAAAAGCATTTAATAAGTGTTTACTCCGTTCCAGGCACTGAGAGAAGTGCTGAGGATGTATAGATACTGTTGAAAGAATCCCTGCCCACGTATGTAGGGTGAGTACATATACAAAATATATACAAAATAAAAATTGGTTAATTCTGTAGAAGAACTAGGGGGATTAGGAACATTTTCTTGTAGAAAAAGAAAATCCATTTAATGTTTTAAAAAAAGAGACTCTTTGAGATCAACTGTATTTATTCAAAAGACTTTGGAATATTTCTTGAGGAACCTGTGATTTCAGATTAGGGAAGTGTGATTCTTTTCAAAAGTTTGTTCTGTCTGGATTACAAACGTGTGCTCATTCATAAGTAGTCAAGTAGAGCCCTCTCCTGGCTAAACATGAAACTATATATGTATATATTTATATTTTTAACATAAAATATATATCTATAGCTTCCTATATATGCTTTTCAGGAAGAACTGAGGCTTAGAATTTTCTTGACTCTGCTCTTCAGTTTTTTTAGATTTTTTCTGATCATTTATTAGTCTTTATTTTTTACCATTATTAAGGCTTTGACTTTATTAACCAGTCATGTGTATAGTGAAGTGAGTTTTTTTTAATAATTTAAAGTGACAATTTAATAAATATGGTTCAAGTAAAAACTTCATCTCAGTTGTTAAAGGCATAAGGAATTGTTGCTTGTGTCTGGGTTGATTTTTCAGAGTTTAATTTGTGTGGCTGGACTTGTGTGGTTGTAAAATTTAATAGGGGTAAATGCAATATCTTACCACTGAATACAAAAAAAATAACTTTTTTTTTCATGGAGATGGAGAAGGTTATATATATATATATATATATATATATATATAT
>NW_025374136.1:0-2592 GCF_016433145.1 Gracilinanus agilis
AAACAAAAATAAATTAATTAAATACAGAAAATTTTTTAAAAAAATAAAAATTCTGTTAAAAAACAACACAAATTAATTGAGACAATATTTTTCCAAGTTACTAAATAGTTAGTGCTGCCTTTATTTTTATAAATTAATTAGCCTCTACTGAGTATCACCAAATATCACATCCTTCTGAAAAAAGCATATCACAATACTTAGTTATGAATCCTCTCTCTTTCTCTCTCTATACATCTATATGTATATGTAGAAACATACATATGTACATGTAAAACATATATACTTGTATATATAAAGAGGATTAACATATGATTTATATTAATAGAGAGGATCTAACTAATATTAAGGCTATATAGAAACATTATATATATATATAATTTTGGGAATTATTCAAATCTAACTATTTCACAAGCCCATTGAAATAGTATATATACATATATTTAATTATGTACAAATTCACCAAAAATAAACTATATATGTATGTGTGTGTATGGCTCATACACACTCACTATTTCCTCTGAATATGGAAATTGGCAATTTAGTGTTTGGGCCATGTTAAAATTGACCCAGGGGCCATGGACACTATATATTAATGTTTATTTTAAATAACCTCAAAATATTATATTCTTGAACAACTAATATCCATCAATCACCCCAAGGCATTATGGAAGCAATTACTGAGAACAGAAGTGTCAATGCCAACAAAGTTCACTGATTTGCTGTTATTTACGGCTTCTGGTTGCTCAAAAATGTCACTGAGATGAATATATAAGTGCTTCCTTATTATATATGTAAGTAAGTAAACACTTATGCTGTGATGGAGAGAGCACCAAATTTAGCAGCAGAAGGCAGGGTCCCAGGGTCATTCTGTGACTTCCTGGCTGCACAAAATTGTGCATCTCAAACCTTCTCTAATCCCTGCTGACTCATCAGAAAGAGGACACAACAATCTTCACTCCCCGAGTCTCAGGACTGTTCTGATGAGCCAATGAGATATAGAACATGAGAGCGTGTTAAAGGTGAACACTTCCATGTGAATATGAATTATTGGAACACATTCAGATTTTGATCCTATTAAGTTATTCAGCTCAACTAGCAAACTTTCAAAATTCAAGTATGCCTGAAACGGAACCTCAAACCCATAAAGGTGGGAGTTTTTAGGAACTAGATTCATAGTATGGAGAGCCATTATTTTGCTTTGGCCAAGTTTTAGAAGCACCTGCTTAACAAAGAAGAGTCCTAGCATGTTTTTACAAGAGGCCCACAAAGGTGAAAAATCCTTTTTTTCCCCCAAAGTCATCTATCTAGAAATCTGGGCTCTCAGGGAGACTCCTCAGCCCTCCTGCCTCTGGAAGTCAGCGCCCTGTTTTACTGTACCCTGCTAAGAAGCCCATTTCGCCCCTCGAGATAGAACATGAATTCTAAAACGAGTGACATATTTATTCCACTGTGTATATTTATAGGTTTCTTTCAGTGGCTCTCTCCACTAATTTCATGAACCCAATTAATCCGGCTTCGTTTTGCATTTTCTTTAGGAAAGTGCTTTACAATCGCCATCTGCCTCCTCATCAATTTCTGAAGCCAAGAGCCGCAGCCCGCTGGTGACGCTGCGTCCTCTCGCGATTCAATTAAACGAGAAAAACGTAACGAAACCACGCAGCAGACGTGGCGCTCAGAACGTGCTTACCTTCATAGGTTCCACTTTCTAGGAGGGCACCGCTTTTCTCTAGTTCCATAAAGTCTTCAACTGTGATGAAAATATAGTCCACGCCGGGGACCTCGCCCTCCTTATGTGGCCTTGTGGTACCTGGATCCCAAAAGAAATGAACAGGAGATGAGATGTTTGGAGCCGGACTGGAGAAGGGCTCCACGTCTGGGTGGTTAGGAGCACGCACTTTGGGCATCTTTTGGGGCTGGAGTCTGTGTTTGCCTTTTTTGTTTGGCAACAGAAAAAAGTGGAGTGGGAAACATTCAGGTCAACGTACAAAGCATCTTTCTCCATCCTGCTCATGAAGAGTGGATTGCCATGGAATAAATCTGGGTAGTTTTTTTGTTTTTTTTTTAAATAGAAATCATTCTGCACTTGGTGAAGAGGTGTTTTGAATACTGAGCCAGGAGTTGGCTCGCTTAGGAATTTACATTTTTCTTTCCTATGAATAGACTTCTATTATTCTGTCCAGATTGCTGTGCTGTTACATAAATTATAGCCAAAGACACAAAAGAATTTATCAAATATGCTTTTGTTTACATGGATAATAGCACATATGGGGTTCTTATTTAAATTTGGGGGGACAGCTAGATGTGCAGTCAATTGAATGATAGGCCTGGAGTCAGGCAGACCTAAGCCATGAAGACTTATTCTGTGACCCCAGACAAATTATTTAACTCTTATTTACCTCACTTTCTTCCTCTATAAAATGGGCTGGAAAGGGCGAAGGTGAACCATTCAACTATCTTTGCCAAGAAACACTAAATGAGGTCATAAAGTTAGATACCATTGAAATGACTAAATAACAACATTTTAATTTTATTAGGTTCTCTCTCTCTCTCTCTCTCTCTCTCTCTCTCTCTCTCTCTCTCTCTCTCCTGTCT
>NW_025374137.1:0-5709 GCF_016433145.1 Gracilinanus agilis
AGGAGAGAGCGCCCTGCTGGCCGCGCCTGGGATAGACATCCCAGCTGGCCTCCAGCTCCGCGCCGCCCCAATGGGCACCAGGACCCTGCTGGCCACCACCGAGATGGCAGGGTCCAAGGTCGCACCGGCCCTGCCCCAAAGGAGTCACTGGGCATTCGCTGCTGCCCGGGGCCGGCCGGCACCGTATTCCTGCCAGCGGTGCCTGAAATGGGCATGGACTCCGCGGGCACCGAGGGGGAGGCGTCAGTCTCATGCCACCGTGACCCCTTTCAGTGGCTCTCACTGCACTGGGGATCCACCGATAAAAACACTCCTGTTTTTGCGGGGGAGGGGGGTTTGGGTGGGGAGGAGGGGGCGCCTTCAGGCCCTTCTTTGTGTACTTCTGTCTGGGAAAGAGGGAAGGAAGCCCACTAGCTCCCCCAGGGCAGGGAAAGGGCTGAACACATATGTTGACTCTGTTTGCCTTCATAGCCAGAAGGAAAGAAACTGGGAGCTCCCGTGGGATGAGACAGTGCCAGGGCTGGGTAGCACCTCTTGGCGCTGGATCAGGGGGTTTTCCAGACTGGATTAGCCCCATCTTGACGAAGAGGGACTGTTAGTGAAAAGAGAATGGGGAAGGGAGGAAAGAACCTTCTACAATTTGTTTTGTTATTTTGGTAAATAACGTGTTTGTTTTTTTCAAAACCCAACATACATTTAGGCCATTTGCCCCGAGTTCCCTCCAGTCATGTCATTCTCTTCTATACTCTAGTGGGTTAACCAAGACCAATCCCTCTGCTTATACCCTTGGACCTGTCTCTTCTGGCAGATTTGCTCCCACCCCTTCTTTAATCATACCCTCTTAACATAATCTTCAGGTTCTCCATATCTGCTGTCTCCTCTGCTGCCTACAAACATGCCCAAGATTTCCCTCATCCTTCACGTGACCCTAATATCCCCTCAAGCTCTCACCTTTTATCTCTTCTCTTTCCCTGCCAAACAAAAAAAACCTGGCGGCACTCTGCTCTTCTCACTTCTCAGTCCCTTGCAATCTGGCTCCCAGTCTCATGGCTGGACTGAAACTGCTCTCTGCAAAGTTTCCAAGAGCTCTTTAATCACCAAATCTGATGACCTTTTTTCTCAGACTTCACCCTTCTTGATTTCACTGCAGCATTCGACACCGTTGATCATCCTCTCCTGATACTCCCTCATCTCTGGGTTTTCATGACTCTGTTCTCCTCTGGTTTTCCTTCTGCCTGTCCAGCCACTCTTCTGTCTCCTTTGCTGGATCATCCATCATCCATGTCCCACCTGTCCCTAGTGCATCCCAAGGCTCTGTCCTGGACCCTCAGCTCTTCATTCTCTATACTCTCTCTTTGATGTCATCAGCTCCCAGAGGTTGGAGAAGATTCCCAGATCTATATAGCTCTTCTTAGAGTCTTGCATCACTTATCACCCAGAAACCTTTTGGACATTTCCAAATGGATGCCATTTAGGCATCTTAAATCCAGCAGATCCAAAACAGGACTCATTAGCTTTCTTTTTTTCTTTTTTTTTTAAACCCTTAACTTCTGTGTATTGACTTATAGGTGGAAGAGTGGTAAGGGTAGGCAATGGGGGTCAAGTGACTTGCCCAGGGTCACACCGCTGGGAAGTGTCTGAGGCCGGATTTGAACCTAGGATCTCCAGTCTCTAGGCCTGGCTCTCAATCTACTGAGCTACCCAGCTGCCCCTGCTCATTAGCTTTCCTTCAAAACCCCATCTCTTCCCAACTTCTCTATTTCTGTCAAGGACATCACCATTTTTCAGCCACTCAGGTTCCCCACCTTTGTCACAATTGACTTTTTACTTTTCCTCATCTCTCATAACCAGTCAGTCATCAAGTCTTGTCTCTGGTTTCTACCATTACAACTGCCTCTTGCATTTAATTCCTTCCTCTTCACTCATACAATGGTCATCATAGTTCATGCTCTTATTGCCTCTTATCTAGACCATTGCAATAGCCTTCGCAATTCTCTGTCTCTGTCTCTCTGTCTCTCTCTGTCTCTCTCTGTCTCTCTCTGTCTCTGTCTCTGTCTCTCTCTGTCTCTGTCTCTCTCTCTCATTCTCTCTCTATATATTTTTATATAAATATATATACACATATATATTTAACCCTTACGTTCTGTCTTTGAATCAACTCTGTGTATTGGTTCCAAGGCAGAAGGGTCGTAAGGGCTAAGCAATGATGAAAGGGCTAGGCTAGAGTAAAGATGACTTTACTTTAGGATCACACAGCTAGGAAGCATCTGAGGCTAGATTTTAACTCAGAACCTCCTATCTCCAGCCCTGGTTCTCTATCCACTGAGCCACCCGGCTGCCCTTACATTAATATTCTTAAAGCACAGATTTGACCGCATCACTGCCCTACTCAAGAAGTTCCAGTGACTCCTGATTCCATCTAGAATGAAATTTAAAAGCTCTTAGTTTAGATCCTAAAACTTCCCAGCCTGGCTCCATCCTACCTCTCTTTCATGCTCTCTGATTCTAGCCAAATTTGCCCGCCAGCCATGTTCTTCATAACATACCATCTGCTGCCATTCCCTTGCACAATCTGTCCCCTGAGCCTGGAATGTACTCCCTCCTCGCCTCTACCTCTTAGGATTCCTATCTTCTTCAGCTCCAGTGCCATGCCCTGGGTAACCCCCTGCCCCTAACTTTTAGTGCCTTCTTCTTCCAGAAATTATTCTGTATACACAGGATGACCCAAAAGTCTTAGCGCGGTTTAAAGTTTTGTGTTTGTTTTGTTTTTTAAACACCTGCCTTCCATCAATACTAAGTATTAGTTCTAAGGCAGAAGAACAGTAAGGGCTAGGCTAGAGTTAAGGGGCCGGTGTCAAGTTTTAATAGCTTAAGATCTTCCAAGATTTTTGGAAAACCCTGTATTTTATGTTTGCTTTTATGAGGACATATGGTTTCCCTTTTCCTTCTCTCCTGCTCCATTAGAATATAAGCTCTTTGAGGACAGGGAGAATTTGGTTTTTGTCTCAGTATATCTAATGCTTAGCAGAATGTCTGGTATATTTTAGGTGCTTAATAAAAGTTTGTTGATGGGTTTGCTAATTTTATTTCTTTATTTTCACTGGTTTTTTCTTTTTCCCATGGTTATATGATTCTTGTTGTCTTCCCTCTTCCCTCTCCCTTCCCAGAGTTGACAATTTGCTCATTTTAGCCACGGATTGGCCATTTGGGGGCAGCATACACTTTCCCCAAAGCCCCCTCTTGCCTGGGTCCTAGGACCCATTTGAGGTTCCTCCAGGACCCCTGAGAATGATATTAGACAACAAGTCAGGGGCAGCTAGGTGACTCAGTAGAGTGAGAACCAGACCTAAAGATGGGAGGTCCTGGATTCAAATCTATCCTCAGACCCTTCCTAGCTGTGTGACCCTGGGCAAGTCACTTAACTTTTCCTAGCTTTTACTGTTGTTCTGCCTTGGAAACAATTCACATTTCCTAGTTTTTACTGTTCTTCTGCCTTGGGAACAATACACAGGATTGATTCTAAGATGGAAGGGAAGGATTTAAAAAGAGATTTTAAATAGTCAGCCTAAACTGGTTGTGGTTCAAGCCATTTAACCCTTTGATCTCAATTTGCTGAGGATTTGTTAAGTACCTACTATATGCCAAACACTATGCTAGGCACTGAGGATAGAAATATCAAGTCCCTGTCCCATAGAAGCTGAAGGCTTCATCACTGCCTTTGTCGGTGCCCAAATAAAAAAGATCAATGTCCTCATTGCTTGCTGTCCACCACTGAGGCACACATCCTCATTTAATAGCCCAGGCTGGGCACACACAGAGCAGAAAAACAGCTTTTCCAGAGGCTTGATGAATTTGGCCTGTCTTTTAGGGGGTTTCTTACTTTATCACCACACCCAAATAAGCATCAACAAGCAATCTCTACTTCCAGAAAAGTCCCATGGAACCTGGAAACATGATTAATTAGATGATTGTTCCCATACTGCTTTTTTTCCTGCTACCCTATCAAAGAAATATAGAGTTTTTAGATATTAGATAGATAGATTAGAAATATAGAATTTATAGACATTTGTATAATAAAGGGGGCCTTAGTGACTATCTAATCCAGAGCCTGACCCCACTGGACAAATGAGGAAACTGAGGTATGGAGCAGGTAAGTAACCTAGAAAAGCCTATGTGTACTCACTGTCTTTACCTTCTCTCCTCCAACTTCTGAACCCCTCAGAACCTGTCCTTCAACAGCATCACTCTGCTGAAACTGCTCTTTACAAATTTACCAGCGATCTCTTATTTGCCAAATCTGCTAGTCTTTTCTCAGGCCCTCGTTCTTTCCAGCCTTACTGCCACGTGGCAGAATAGCACAGTAGAAAATGTATCAAATTTGGAGTCCAAGGTCCTGGGTTCAAATCCTCTGTTTTGTGCAACCTCAGGCAAGTCATTTAATTTCTTTGGGTCTCTGCTTCCTCAACTGGAAAATGGGGGGCAGGGATTGATTTCATGACTTCTGAGATCCCTTCCAGCTCTAAATCAATGGACCCATCATCACCAACAACCTGGTAAACAAGTTCTTGATAGCATATGGTTGTCTTTTTTTTTACATTGTGGTTCAATGGGGATATGATCAGGGATATTGACTTTAAATGATCATTCTATTGCAAATAGTAATAATATGGACATAGGTCTTGATCAACCGTACATATAAAACCCAGTGGAATTGCTCATTAGCTACGGGAGGGGGAGGGAGGAAGGGAGGGAAAGAACATGAATTGTGTAACCATGGAAACATATCCTAAATTAATTAAATAAATAAAGAATTTTTAAGGAGTTTGTTCTTTGCTTCAAGGGCTCTGGGGAACTTCTGAAGCAGTGATCCAGGGCTGTCTGATCCTTTCTCCCTCACTCTAAGCTTGTGTTTGAAGATGAAGGAAGGGCAGGAAGTCAGGAAGATGAAGGGTAAAAGAAGGGGATGTGAAAATATTTCATCATATCCCTTCTTCAAGGACGTGTTACCACCCAGAATAAAAGACTCCTCCTTTCTTGGCCAAACTCCTGGAATTTTCAGATAACTGAATAGACCCAGGAAAGGACACAGAGATAGAGTATCCAGCTGACTTTTGCAATAGTACCTTTATTTACTTACTGGTCATTAATTCCTTCACAGAGAGGTTCCTCGGGGTGTTTATGTTGGAGGAAGAAGGGAAGGAATGTCAATTGCGAAATCATAAGCTTTTCCAGAGTCCTTTTCACCTGCACTAATTCAGACATCTGAGAGGCTTCAGGGGAGGACCAGAGGGGATGGGAGTGAGGGCACAATTAGATTAAACAAACCTTTATTAAAAGCAACTATGTGGGTCAGTGGATAGAAGCCAGGAAGACCTCTGTTTGAGACCTGCCTTGGGACTCTGGCCATGTCATTTGACTTCTGAGTGCCCTAGGTAACTTTTTTTTTAATAAGAACCCTTACCTTACCAATATTATGTATTGGTTCTAAGGCAGAAGAGTGGTAAGGGCTAGGCAATGAGGGTTAAGTGTCTTGCCCAGGGTCCACCAGTGTCTGAGGCCAGATTTGAAACTCTGGACCCCCATCTCTAGGCCTGGCTCTCAATCTACTGAGCTACTTACAACTTATAACTCTTAAGACTGTAAACAGTGGGTGCTTACAGAGAGGAAGGAAGGAAGGAAGGAAGGAAGGAAGGAAGGAAGGAAGGAAGG
>NW_025374138.1:0-2677 GCF_016433145.1 Gracilinanus agilis
GACAGAGAGACAGAGGGGGGGCGGAACAGAGGAGAGAAGAGAAATGAGAGAGAGGAGAGAGGGGGAGGAGTCCCTACCAATGAAATTACAGATGTTTGGAAGTATTAAAGGATTCCAGTATTTGAAAGGCTTTTGTGTGGAGAAGGGATTAAAACTGTTCTTCTAGGCCCTTGAGGGCAGAACTAGGGATAATAGATGGAAGTTGCAGACTAGCAGATTTCAGCTCATGGTTAAGGAAAAACTTCTTAACAATTAGTTATCCAAAATGGAAAGCTGAATGACCACTTGTTGGTGAAGTTGGAGAAAAAGATTCCTGAACAGGTCTGAGTTTGAACTTTATGCCCTCTGAATTTCTTTTCAACTCAGAAATTCTGTGTTTCTGAGTTGGTCTCTTGTAGTCAAGCTCCAACTGTGTGACTTTGGAGAGAAGATCTCTCATCTTCGGGCCTCAGTTTCTCCATCTGTAATTAGATGCACTAAATAACCTATAAAGTCCTTTCTATCTCTAGATCCTAAAGTTCAATCCTTGCCCTTAATATATCATGCTTGTTTCAATTTTCTGCTTTTGCTTATTCTCAAATTCTTGCTTAGAATAATACTTCCCCCGCCTGTCCATTAGACTACATTTCAGAATGTAGTGGCAGAGTGATGACCAGCCTCTGATCGGGTCCAGAAACTGTTCCAGGGATCAGTAGATCTGGTTTCTACTCACCAGATCTGCTTCTAACTTGCTGTACAACTGGAGACTTTCTCCTCATTTGTCTAATGAGGAGGGAGTTAGACTAGATAATTGCTAGGGCAGTGATGGCAAATCTATGGCACAGGTGCCAAAGATGGCACAGAGAGGACATTCCTCACCTTCTCCCTCCCCTGTGTGTGGTAAGAAGGGGGCAGTCTGGGGGTGGGGCCTAGCATGCCATCTCTAAAAGGCTTGCCATCACTGCTTTAGGGGCACTTCAGACTTTATATCCTTTGGTTCTATGATTTTAAATACCTCTTAGTTCAAACCCTGCCTCCTCTGTGAAGCCCTCTTAGATTCCCTCTCTCTCCACATACTACACTACCACCCCTACCCAAATTCCAAATCAATGGTTCTCTTTCTCTCCTCAAGTTATCATGTGTTTACTTCTCCCTATGTGTTGCAATGGCTGTGTAATATAATAGAAGTTGCCTTTGGAGGCAAAGAGTCCAGCCTATGGCCAGTTGTATGACTCTGGTCAAGTCATTCAACGTTTTAGTGAAATAGGTTTTGAACAGCAAACTGGCCAATGTGCTGCCTACAACACTCCCTAGTTGGAAGAACCAGACTGAAATGTAATTTGGAATCTTTAACAAAATAAAAATAAAATAAAAACATAGTTAATATAACATTTTATAACTAAGATAATATGTAGCCCACAGGGATCCTTATGTATAGATTGTCATTGTTGTTTAGTCATAATCATATCTAATTCTTTGTGACCTTATTTGGGATTTTCTTGGCAAAGGCACTGGAGTGGGTTTACCATTTCTCTCTCCAGCTCACTTTATAGATGAAGAAACTGAGGCAAACATGGCAAAGTGATTTGCCCTGAGTCACACAGCTAATTTGTCTCTGAGGCCAGATTTAAACTCAGGAAGATGAGTCTTCCTGAGTCTCTAGACCAGACACTTGATCCACTGTGTACTTAGCTGCCCCCACTGATAACTTGTTAAAAGAATAAAATCATTTCCCCTTGTAGAGGTATTCCCTGACCACCTCAGCCCATACTTATCTGCCTTTTCTCTGTCATTATCACTCATTATTCTGTGTTTTTGTGTGTCTAGCTGTCTGCCTACAGAGAGATACTATGTATTCTCCCACGATGGTACCATGTTTGTCTTCCCCCCAGTGCTGGGCACACAGGTCATGGTAAGCTGGCTATTTAGGGTTATTTGTTGAAATATCCAAAGAATCAGAGCATCATGACATTGAAAGGGACCTCAAAGGTCCCATAGTAGCATAGACAGCATATATAATACATTGTATATTGTATATGTGTTCAAATTGAAGCTAGATGACTTTGGGGATATTATATAATATATATATATATACACAATTGAATCCTCATTTCATATACAATTTATAACTGTACATCCATTTGTACATAGGGGAGCTCCTTATCGTTTGCACTAGCTTCTTGTAGCCCTTTTGGATAGCTCTAGTGATTAGACATCAGTTGACACCTGTTTATACATATCACCCCAGACTAGCTCATGCAGTTCACAAGAGCATTGATTTAGAACCAAAAGGGCCCTTAGAGGTCAATCAACCCAATCCCCTCATTTTATGGATGAACCAATTAAGGTCTAGATTGGTGACCTGTCCAAGGTCACACTTAATAAATTAGCCCTCGAATGTAGAGTGATTTAGTAGGATATAGTAGAAAGAACAAACTCTGGAGCCAGAGAATCTAGGTTCAAATCTAGTTTTTGCCCTCTACTAATTGTATTAGGTTGGACAAGTCCCTTCCATGTCTCTGGGAGCCAGTAAAATGAAGAGGCTGGATTTGATGGTCTCTGAAGATGCTTCTAGCTCTAAGTCTATGAATCTATGAATTTTCAAAACTACTATTTCACATTTATATAGCCTTGAAAGATTAACAAGGTGCTTTCTTCTCCTCCTCCTTCTCTTCCTCCTTTCTCTTCCTCCTCCTCC
>NW_025374139.1:0-2557 GCF_016433145.1 Gracilinanus agilis
GAGAGAGAGAGAGAGAGAGAGAGAGAGAGATCTTATTCATACTGTTCTGTGAAGACTGCCCTAGAAATGAGTCAAAATATAAACGTTTAAGTAAATTGTCCATGGGTCTGGGGTAGGGATTTAAGGAACCAAAGATTGTGAGAAAAGAAAATATCTTTTCTATTTTATCAGGAGTCAGCATAACAGAAATGGATTGAGAGAAGTCCTCAACAAGCACTTTAAATTTAGTACCCACAGGGTCTGGATAAATAGTCCTGATGACAAACTGTACATCTGCCGTTTGAGAACCAGCCCAACGATATCTGGACTCACAAATATGATGTAGGTTGGCCACATGACGGTAAATTGTTGTGAGTTTATTTGTTTTGTTTTGTTTCTGCTGCAGTAATTCTTTAAAACTATTTACTAAGTCATGGTTGTGTGGAAGGTGCCAGGATCTGCTCAAATTAAGAAGATGTTTACTTTGACAGAATCACAGATCCTGCTTCAGACTAAGGCAGAAGTTATTATTTAGATAAGGTCAGAAATATTCTAGACTGCAAAGTGATATATGTATCTATTTTTGTACAAATTTATTTATCTGTTTGCATTTTGTTGCCTCCCCGCCACTACCAGTAGATCATAAACTACTCATGGATGTCTTTTGTGATGTCTTACTAGCCTTAGTGCCTGACATAGTGGCTGACATATATAGGAGGCACTTAATGAAAACTTCTTGAACTAAATAAATGCTATGCGAATTGACAAAGCCTTCCTTTTAACATTTCTAAAGCAAAGGAAAATATGCTCCTCTGTTGGCAGGCCCCTGGCAGTACCAGCTTAACCATGGTCAAAAGTCTGACCAAGATGACTTGAGTTCAGATCTGGTCTCAAAGATGTGTGACTCTTGGCAAGTCACTTTATTTCTGTTTGCTACACTTTCCTCATCTATAAAAAGGGGATAATAATAATAGTTCCTATTTCCCAGAGAAATTGTGAGAATCAAATGAGATAATAATTGTAAAGTGCTTAGCACAGTACATGCCACAGAGTAGAGGCTATACTCAGGTACAATTATTATTATATTTATTTTGCAAAGCACTTTCTTTATGTAATTTGTGCCTCAAAACAAGCCTATGAGATAAGTGCTACAGATATTATAAACCCTATTTTAGAGTGGAAGAAATTGAGACTCCCAGGGGTTAAATGACTTTGCCAATGATATGTTCTTAGTATCTCAGATGCAATTAGAACCCAGATCTTTATCATTCCAAATCTAGCACTCTATCCATTGTTCCACACTAAAAAGGATTTCTGATTGCTTTTCTTGGAAAGGAGGGAGAACCAATAGTTAGATTTGGTTTTAAAACATCTGGAAATGAACAGCCTATTTCAATAAGTAAGCTCCTTGAGGGCAGTTCCTATTTTTGTTTATTTGTTTGTTTTGGCTTCCCTAGCACCTAGCATAACATCTGACAGGGAGCAATAAGTGATTGTTGGAATTAAACCAAATTGAATGCAGAACATATAAGGCATAAATTCAAGATCTACAAACCCAAAAAGGCAGAGTGGGAACAAAATGCAAGCTTGATAAATGTGTGGGCTTATTATTTTCAGTGTCTTAATGTTGTAGTCACATAGATGAAAATCATAAATGAATAATTCACTCTATTCCACGAACTATTCTGTCATCATCTGATACTATGTCTTATAGGTCTCCTTCACAGCACAGAGACCCAATTCCCAAGTGCCAGGAATGTGGTGTCTTGTCTTTTCCTTAAAAACTATATGAAAGGGGGCAGCTGGGTAGCTCAGTGGATTGAGAGCCAGGCCTAGAGACAGGAGGTCCTAGGTTCAAATCCGGCCTCAGACACTTCCCAGCTGTGTGACCCTGGGCAAGTCACTTGACCCCCATTGCCCACCCTTACCAATCTTCCACCTATGAGACAATACACCGAAGTACAAGGGTTTAAAATTTTAAAAAAAACTATATGAAAGCAAATTTATGTAGTCCTACCTTAGATGAAACAAAGTCAATAAATGAGTCTATAACAAAAGCTTTTTCCAAGTTAGTAGGATTTTCTATCAAAGTATTACTCTGTATGAGAAAGAAGGCTATCCACATCCAGAGAAAGAACTGTGGGAGTAGAAATACAGAAGAAAAACAATTACTTGTTCACATGGTTCAATGGGGATATGATTGGGGATGTAGACTCCAAATGATCACTTTATTGCAAACAATAATATAGAAACAGGTCTTGATCAATGATACATGTAAAACCCAGTGGAATTACTCATTGACTATGGGAGGGGGTTAGGAGGAGGGGAGAGAAAGAATATGAATCATGTAACCATGGAAAAATATTCTAAATTAATTAGTTAAATAAATAAATATAAAGGGAAAAAAGTCTTACTCTGATGCCTCATCATGACAAGAAAAGGACTCCACATTTTCTGAGGCTATGGTTGTAGAGTCAAGATGGAAAGACATTGAGCAGACATGTGGTGATATATCTATATCTATATCTATATCTATATCTATATCTATATCTATATCTATATCTATATCTATATCTAT
>NW_025374140.1:0-2530 GCF_016433145.1 Gracilinanus agilis
GCTATAGCAGATTTGGAGTAGCTTGGGCTCCAAAGGACACTAAAGAGAGCTTCCTGTCCTTCTGTCTATCCTCACAAGGCTGCCAAATGATTTCCCCCTTGGTGTGACAAACACAACCAAAAGGTTTTTTAGTGCCTCATAAATAAAGCCTGTCAGCTCAAGAGGTGGTGGCCCTTCAAACAGCATGGATGGAAGAAAAACAGCTTTTCTACTTATAAAGACAACATAAATGGGGACAACTTTGTAAGCCTGCCTAAGCCCTTCATGTAGAATGTGACACCTACCCTGGGACCTTGAGCAATTATTCTTAATATGGTTGCTTTGAGTGTTTTCCTACCGTATGCAAGATACCAATATGTGGAAGGAGCCTGTCTGAAGAGCATGGGGGTTTCCATCTTCTAGTCCTCACACTATAATAGCCTACACTGGTTTTCTCCTGGTGTAAATTGTTCATTATATAGATATTAGCTTCTTAAAAAATACCTTGGTCTGTCTACAATCCTTTCATCTTTATAACACATAAGATAGATCTAGTCTAAAAAAAAGTAAATAAAATAATTTTTTAAAAAAGGTATGGTGGATTGAGAGCTAGGCCCAGAGATGGGGGTAGCAATACTTTATTATTATTAAGCTAATAATTAAATAATAAAAATTAAAATAACTACTTCCCAGGATTGTGATGAGAACTGATTGGGATATGCATCATGTAAATGCTAGTTATCAACATCATTATTATTGTAGCTCTAGAACTATGATCCTATGGATCAGAGGGGAAGTATCGAGGGCACTGGGGGAATATATCATTAGGCTGGCTTGCTGAGAAAGGCGTGGAGACTCTCTGCCCTGACAAGATATTTCTGGGAAGAGTGGCCTGGAGGGGAGGATGGATCTTTGAAATACAAGGTGTTTGGAAGGACAGTTAGGTGGCTCAGTGGATCGATAGTCAATCTTAGAGATGGGAGGTCCTAGATTCAAATTTGGCCTTAGACACTTCCTAGCTATGTGACCCTGGACAAGTCATTAACCCACATTGCCCAGTGCTTCCTGCTATTCTGCCTTGGAACCTATATACAATATTAATTCTAAGATGGAAGGTAAGGGTTTAAAGAAAAAGAAGAAGAAGAAATACAAGATGTCTTAATGTCCAAATGTCTTAATGAATTTCTAAGTTTTAGTAGCTTCTAGCTTCCCTAAGACTTTTAGGACACCCTGCATTTCTTTATGAGGCTGGAATCGAAATTTCTATCACTCTTCCTCTCTCTTTGGCTCCTCATCTTCCAACTGAGTTGAAAGGATTTCAAGGCTTCCCTCTGGTCATCTCTCCCCTATTCACACACCTGACTTGTGAGGGCACAGAGGGGACAGCTTCCTAGAATGGAAATGCCAGGAACTTTCTTGTCCTGAGTGAACCGAAGTCAGGCTGGGAACCCAATGCAGGACTCCTTTACAATTACTACCTAAGGAGACTTTTTCCTTTAGGCTTCTTAGGACAGTTTTATACTAATCTTGAAAAATCAAAAGGGAGGTGATATTTTCCTCCTCTCCTCCTTTTTTAGACTTTTTAATAATTTTATTAATATAAAAACCAACTTTAAACATAAGTTTTTACGTTTATTTATAACACTGATAACATTAAAAATATCCATGATGTTAATGTGTTTGGTGGGCTTATTTTTGGTACCCTTTCTCAAATCATGACAATGTAACTTCTGATTCTTTTTTCAACTCCTTGTCTTGATTTTCTTTTATTAATCCACTATCACCTCTCCCCCAGCTCCTCCTACAAATCTTCCCTAACCAAAAATTTAAAAATATGTACACACTTAAATGAAGTCCTTAAAGCGTACATGCCTAGTCTAGCAAAACAACTCCCCACATTGGCCATGTCCAAAAATATAAGCCTCCTTCTGCATTTTAAACTCCAGCTTTCTCCAGCAGCCTCCTCCCTTTTTTTTCTTCTGTTTTGTTTCCACTGAAGTTAGTTCCACAGTCACACCTTCCCTGACAACTTGTAGAATCATCTAGATTAGATTAGCATGTTCAGTTCCTTGAGTTGTTTCTTAGAAATGCTAATGAATCTCCCCATTTCTCCCCTCACCATCTGGTGCACTCCTCCGCACCAGGAGGGTAAGGGACTTTCGTAAGCTGACAGAGGAAGCCAGTTGTGGGCCAGCAGTCGAAGGCTCATTTTTCTGATGAGAGCTAACATTTCTACTATCTACCACTTTGAGTTTTAAAACCATTTTAGCTCTATTATTTCATTTCATCCTTACAACAATCCTGGGAATTTGGGGTCATATTAAATGAATTATTTGATAATTATTATTATTTAATAAAAATAAATAATGTATCATAATAACAGAATATATTAATGTGTACTATAATACAAAATATAGTATAATGTAATGGATAATGATATATTACATAATATATAATTATATGATATATTACATAATATATAATTATATGATAGATAATAGTACATGATATAAAGTGGTATATATATTATATATAATATATAATGATATAT
>NW_025374141.1:0-2703 GCF_016433145.1 Gracilinanus agilis
GAGGGGAGGAGGGAGGGAGGGAGGGAAGGAATAAAAAATTATATCAGTGGATCCCAATATTTTAGACTTTTTTTCTTGTTCTTTCATTATTTCATGAAAACCTGTGCAAAATTTTGGGCACGTAGCTATTATCTCTCACTTTCAATATATAGATTATTCTCCTTTTTTTTCCATTTATATAAATCATTGATGACATCTCTTCTGCCACTTCTTGGATGCATCCATCATGCATTAGTACACGGATAACCTGCTCACACTCACCGTACAGCTTTCCATTGCTCTCAGAGTCACCCATAATTATGCTTCCTCTGAGATCAGATGTTTCATGATATGCACCCATCACTGGGAGAATGCTCAGATACTCCAGAGTACCTGCAGTCTCATCATCGTGGTTATATCCTCCAAGTATACAAACTAGAACCCATCCTTAGCTTCCCATCTTCTGTGACTCTTGTCTATGTCCTTCCAGAAGTATGCCAAAGGGCTTCCACCCAATGGATGTCTTACCTTCCTTCCTTTCTCCTCCTCTCCAAGGATATCAGAAGAGTCCTCAGGCCATCCATCTGTCATCACTCATCCCTTGGGGAGCCATTTTCTCTTCTCTTTATATATTACTTTGATAACATCTTGTTTTTTCTCTAAAGTTCCCCACTGATTATATGTTACAACCTCCTCCTACCTACCATTGTTTTCTGTGTGATACTCACTTTCGCTTCTTGAGAATAATGTGTTCTATAACTCCCAGTCACTCAATACCAAAAGAAGATTGGTGTTATAAAGGATGGATTTGTGTGGCAACCTACAACTTATACCAGCAAATTCTCAATCTCTGCCTCTCTCTGTGCCTCTCTTTCTCTCCTCGCTCTCTCTCACATGCACAGTCATGGAAAGTATTTTCCCATATTGGTCATTTTGCAGAAGAAGCTGTAGTTTTCAAGGCATGGATCCAAAGGCTACATTGGGACTGAGGTAGATGTCTTCTGAGGGATCTGTCCAGAGAGTAGGGATGGGTGACCCTGTACATTGCACACGCATTGTCTCATTTAAGCCTCCCAATTATCCTATGAAGTAGATACTAGAGGTATTACCATCCTCATCATATACCAAGGTGGCACAGCTAAATAACCCTCTGGAGAGGAAATTCAAACCCAAGTCTTTCCAGCTCCAAGCCTAAGAAATCTATCCATTGTCCCAAGAGCCCCAGCCTTCTGGCTCCCAAGGCATGTAGATTTTAAAAGTTTTTTAATATTTTTAAAGTTTCTTATTAAAACTAGAGGGGGCTCACCTAAGCCACTCACATGGAAAAGAGAGGCAGGGGGAGGAGAAGCCCAAGCTAATATACAAACCACATAAGGACACATGCACAGGAAAGGGAAAGGGAATTGTGGGAAAAGTAGTCTAAGGGTTCAAGATTCTAAATAATACAGCACACTCCTTTCACTAAATCATTGCTTATCAGGCCTTGAATAAGAGGGAGAAAGAGGGGGCTCTAAGTAGTGCAGTAGATAGAGAACTGAGCCTGGAATAAGGAAGATTCATCTTCACAAGTTCAAATACAACCTCAGGCACTTGCTAGCTATGTGACTGTGGGCAAGTCACCTTACCTTTTTGCCTCAGTTTCCTCATCTGTCTAGTGAGCTAGAGAAGGAAATGGCAAACACTCCAGTATCTCTACCAAGAAAACTCCAAATGGGGACACAAAAAATTGAACATGAATAAAACAACTCAATGGCAAATAAGAGAAAGAGTACTAGCTTTGGAACCAGAGGATCTGAGTTCAAGTGCCACCTCCACTACTATTTGTGTAAACTTGAGCAAATCATTTGCCCTCACTAGATCTCAGTTTGTTCATGTATAAAATGAGAAAGTAGCTTATAAGGACTCTGAGGACCCTTCCAGCCCTAGATCCATAAGCCAAAGAATATCTGCTATTCATCACACTATTTTTGAGCTTCTGCTCAGAAACTAGAGGAGGTGAGCAGAGAAAGGAAGGGCTCACCTTCACCATCACCCTCTCTGGAGCCAACAATGCCCAAAACAAGGGCAGTGGATATGGAGAGCACAATTGGGGTCAATCCTCCCACCTCCTCCCCCCTCTCCACCCCTCCCCACCATATCAGTTCTGATTTCTACTTAGCTAGCCCCTTTTCTACTGGATTTCAAAAGACAGCATCGCTAATGAGAAACACACAAGTTTTTGAAAGAAAGTTAACTTGGAAGGGGTGGGGGGGCCAGCGGAGGGAGGAGTGCCCTTCCTTTGGCTCCGTCATTCTATATTAGAACCACATTGTCCAGAAGGGGGAAAAGAGTCGTTCTGCTTCTGAACAGAAATCCGGGAGTTCTTTTTCACTGAGAGATCCAGAGAGGAGGCCTCTAGTACATACTGTTGACTGGCCTCCCTTGAGTGGGGAACTTGGATTTAAATTGTAAAAAACAAAAAACCAAAGCATCCTCTTGTGAACTGAATCCACGATCTTTGTGGCCACCCCAGGTGAGGCTCACTCACTCTTTTCCTAAGTTATGGTGAGGAAAAACAGGCAAAGATAAATGTTGCTAAAACCTCAAGAAAAGATAGCTAGATCCCAAAGAAGAGAAATGAGAAAAGACTTCTCTTCAGTCCTTTGCAGAGATGGGGAGAGGATGGATGGGAGTAAAGGAGGTCTATGGGTATGGAACTTTGTATACCAAATCCAATTTTTTTTT
>NW_025374142.1:0-7257 GCF_016433145.1 Gracilinanus agilis
TATATATATTCTCTGCTTTTTCAAGCATAAATTTCTCCATGGTCAGTGTTTTCATTGTGAATACACAAAAGACCCAATTCTTAAAAAAATATTTCAAAATTCTCTTGTAAATTGAGTATTTGAATATATTCTCCTGTAGAAATAATGCCATTATCATTATTATGTCCTTTCCTCCCCTACCCTTCTCTCCCCTCCCCTCCCCTTTTCTCCTCTCCTCTCCTCTCCTCCCCTTTCCTTTCCTTTCCTTTTTTTTTTTAAATGTGGATGGTGAAGCTATTACTTGGCACAAAATTATTAAAGCAATGATGTTTATCTCTGACCTTATCCTACCTCCCTTTTTTCATTTCTCTTTTAGCAGTCTTCTAGATGACTAGTGATTCAATATTTCCCCTTGCTTCTCTCTGTGACATCCCATTCAATCATGCTTTGCCAGTCAAAGTGTTCCATATTTTTCTGCTAGTATTTTGCTTTCTTCTTTTTCGTTCAAGGTTTGCATTATCTCAATATACTTGTCTTGTTAACAAAAAGGTAGAATATGAACTTGGAAACAATTGCAAAACAAAATGCTCTTCACACAAAGATATGATTGAGAAATATTAATTGCTCATGTGTAAATCAAGCCAATGCAATAAAAATGACAATACTAAGTTAATTTATTTCATACTGTGCCAAATTGCAAAAGAATTACTTTATAGAACTAGAAAAAATAATAACAAAATTCATCTGGAGGAATAAAAGGACAAGGATATCATGGGAATCACGAGAAAGAAAAAAAATTTAGGAAAGAGGGCTAGCAGTTCCAAACCTCAGACTATACTGTGGAGGTGTAATTATCAAAACAATATATTACTAGATAAGAAATAGAGATGTTGATCAGCGAAACAGATTAGTATAAAATATCTAAAGAAATAAGCACAGTAACAATATTTAATAGACCTGGATTCCAATTATTAGAGCAAAAACTCACTTTTTGATAAAAACTTTTGGGAGCACTGGGAAGTAGTCAGGTAGAAAATAGATACAGACCAACATTTTACACCCTCCAAGGTAAGTTCTAATAGGCATATGATTTAGCCTGAAAGGATGATATCATAAGAAAATTAGGGGAGCAGGGAATAAATGACCAGATATATAGGAAAAAAGTGTTCATGACCAAACAAGGAATAGAGAGGTTCATAAGAGTTAAAATGAATACTTTTGATTATTTGAAATTAAAAAGTTTTTATATTAACAAAACCAGAGAAGCTAAACTTATAAGAAAAAGGAAGAAAATTGTGTAGCAAAGTTTTGATAAAATCTAATTTCTCAAATATTCAGGGAATTGAGTCAAATTTATGAGCCATTCCTCAATTGGTATATACAAAGTATATAAAATAGGCCATTTTCAGAGGAAGAAATCAAGTCATCAATAGTCACATGAAAAAAATACTCTAAATCAGTAATAGAGAAATGCAATGTAAAAAAACCTCAAGGTACAGTCTCCTGCCTGTTAGATTCCCTAGCATGACAAAAAATGGAAAACAAGTTCTTGAGACGATGTTGGGAAAACACTAATAAAAATGCAATTAATTAGCTCAGTGGAATTGTGAACTATTCTAATATGTAACTATGTTTAAAAGACTATTAAACTTTGCATAAACTTTAACCTAACAATATCACTAGTAGGCTATATCCCATGGAGATCAAAGAAATAGGAAAATGGCTCCCATGTACAAAAATATAGATGTTTCTTTTGTTGTAGCAAAGAATTAGAAACTAAGACAATGACCATTGATTAGGGATAATTGAACAAGTTGTGCCATTTGAATGTGATATAATATTATTTTGCTCCAAGAAATGATAAAAGGTTTCAGAAAAATCTGGGAAGATGTCTGAATCAATTCAAAGTGCAGTGAGCAAAAACAGGAGATCAATCTACAGAGTAACAGTAATATTGTAAAGATAACTTTGAAAGATGGTAACACTCATAAACAAAATGAGCCACAATTCCAAAGGACTCATGCAATTCACTTCAAGAGAGATATACCAAGAGTGAAGATTGAAGTTTATTTTCTTTTTTTCCCCTCTTTTTTCTCCCTCCTTTTTAACATGGGTAATGTGAAATTTTGTTTTGCATGACTATATATATTTGTAATAGATTTTGTTTTTCTTTTCTTTTCATTGGATGGGGGGAAGCACACAAAAAGAGAAATTTGCAAAAATAAAGAACTAGAAATGTCTCTATGCTTTAAAAAATAAAAATAAATAAAATAAAAAAGAATATAACTTAGTACAATTGAATTAATACTAATGTGAAGATGCTTATGACTCCTTAATTCTACTAGTGAGTCATTTTAAAAAAAAAGATGCTTTATAACCAAAATGAATCTCTTGTATAAAAGATATTAAAGTAAGAAAGAACTTTAAAGATCCTTCAATACAGCCCCTTTCCCACATGAAGAATCAGAAAGTGGATAAATGACTCAGTCCAAATCACTACTTAACAGCATGACTAAAGTCATCTTCTGATTGTAAATATACTATACTTTCAGGGAAATTTCAGGGAATGCAAAAAAAGTGAAATTAAAAAATTCAGTCACTGTTAGGGAGTTTCTCAAGATAGAAACTACCCCATAAATAGGGAGGACATCCCTGCCATTCTACTGTATTGGACAAGTAAGTTCCCCTAAATGATCTTGATTTTCACAGATTATTTCCTTCCTCTAAAAATATTATCTAAAAGCTCCAAGATCTTTTATAAGATCTCCCAAAATGGCAGTAGATGAAGAGCTCTGGTATCACTGGTACAGTAGTCAAGGCAAGTGAGAGTATCCCCATCAGAATGGAATATTGGTGGGATGAGCACTAACTCTCCAATTAGAAGGCTGGGGTTCAAATCCAAGATATGATACTTATTGTTTATAGACTCTTGGGAAAGTGAATTAACCTTCATGGACTTCACATTCCTCACCTTTATAATGAAGTCTTTGAAATAAATGTTTTCTATTGACTCTTCAGGTTCCATATCTATAATCCTATGATTCTTCTTATAAAGAAATTACTTCCTTTTATTTCAGAACATAGTCAAGAAAAAATTATTAGAGTTTTATACCTTCTCTACTCAATACACAGATAGGTAAGCTATTTACTGGGCAGTGGTGAAATGGATAGAGTTCTGGGGCTTGAGTCAAGAAGACTAATTGTCCTAAGGTCAAATTTCCTTAGTAGCTATGTGACTCTAGGCAGTCACTTAACTTTGTTTGCCTCCATTTCCTCATCTGTAAAATGAACTGGGGCAGGAAATGGAAAAACATTGCAGCATCTTTGCCAAGAAAATCCAAAGTGTATTTAAGAAGAGTTGGACATGACTGAAAAAAACAAGACAACAACAAAGATATTTACTACTGTAATAATTAAATATTAATGGTTTGACTAAAATATGTGAAAATAATAAATAATTTGGTGGTTGCTGATTTAAAATATTATAGCTCAAAATCAAAATGACTTTTAATAGATTTTATTTTCAAAAGAGGTGGAAAGCGTGAAAGTAGAGAAATACAAAAAGGAATAGAGAAGATGTCTAACCTATCACACTAAATATTGCTCCTGTGCTTGACTCAGACAGGCACAACTTGTTAACCCTCTCAACCAAAGTTAAACTCTCTCCAGAAGTCAGGAAAGCCAGCTATTCACTCACCCAAGTTCCCTTCAGGAGGCAGGTCAACACAACTCAAGCTGAAGATAACTCCTGAAGCCAATTCTCTTCTTGAAGCAGACTTTCTTCTTGAAGCTGACATCCTTCTTGAAGCCTACTTCCCAGCCCCAAAAATTCAGGACCTATATTTATAGTGGCTTCTTGTCCCTTACATATATTTATTTACACAAGACTTAAGGATTTTAAGGGAATGGTTAAATTTTTAATGTGAACAATATAATGAGCAATAGTGTGCTTAGGTACATGGTGGAGGAATGTACACATTTTTTCCAGGTCCTTGAACTGGAGGATTTCTATGTGAACTGGAATAACCTCCAAGAATTGATGCAGAGTGAAAGGAGAAGAACCAGGAGAACCTTATACACAGAGACAGATACAGGACAATTCTGAGAGACTAATGTGAAAGAATGCTCTCCACATCCAGAGAAAGAATTGTGGGAGCAGAAATGTAGAAGAAAAACACATGGTTCACGTGGTTCAACAGGGATATGATTAGGGTTTTGATGTTAAAAGATCACTCTACTGCAAATATGAATAATATGGAAATAGGTTTTTGAACAATGATACATGTATAACCCAGTGGAATTGTTTGTCAGCTCCATGAGGGGAAAGGAAAGAGGGGTGGGAAAAATCATGAATTATAACCATGGAAAAATACTCTAAACAACAAATAAATAAATAAATGTCAGTCAAAACATTTCACAATCACAATTAGGTTATTTGTAAGATAATTCTTTCAAGTTTCTCTACTTTAAATCTGGGTAGAGTAATTTGAGGCAGCTACGTCATGCAGTGGGTAAAGTTCCAGTCTAGAGTCAGCCCAAATATGGCTTTAGATACGAGCTTTGTGAACCTAAACAAGTCCCTTAACCTCGTTTACCTCAGTTTTCTCATCTGTAAAATGAGCTGGAGAAGAAAATGGCAAACAACTTCAGTATCTTTGCCATAATTATCTCAAATGAGGTTACTAGGAGTCAGACACAACGAAGTCAGCAAGCTGTGTAATTTGAACACCACCAGAATGACACTCTCTGATTTCTAGCAAGTAGAACATTCTTCTGACACCCACTCTTTTTCGATAGCATTCATAACCCAGCCTAAACAAAACAACAGCAGTTTGTGGAGCTTTTAAAACACACATTGAATTTTGAGGAATATTACTGTTGTACAAACACACACTATTCCTAGAATCAAAGTATCCCTGTGACCAATGTTTCCTAGAACTATTGAAGAACAGTCTTTAACATGAGTTAGCTTCTGGCAGTGCTATTTTTCAATTTAAGACCCCTTTTAAAATAATCTTTTTGAAATATATTTTTCCCTGGCACAGGACAAAAGGGCATTGCCCCTACACTAAAATTCCAGCCAAGAAAAAAAAAGCCCTTTAAGTTGAACAGATGTTCCATTATTTTAAGGGAACTGTGTGCGTCACATTGGAAAAAAAATTATGTCTTCTTCCATTAAAATGACTCAATGATAGAGGCATTCTATTTAAGATTTTTGCATCTATGTTCATTAGGGAGATTGGTCTGTAGTTTTCTTTCTCTGTTTTTGATCTACCTGGCTTTGGAATCAGTACCATATTTGTGTCCTAAAAGGAATTTGGTAGAACTCCTTCTTTGCTTATTATGTCAAATAGTTTGTATAGTACTGGGATTAGTTGCTCTTTAAGTGTTTGATAGAATTCACTTGTGAATCCATCTGGTACTGGGAATTTTTTCTTAGGGAGTTCTTTGATGGTTTGCTCAATTTCTTTTTTTGATATGGGATTATCTAAGTATTCTATTTTCTCTTCTGTTAATTTAGGCAGTTTATATTTTTGTAAATATTCATCCTTATGACCTAGATTGTCATATTTGTTGCCATATAATTGGACAAAATAGTTCTTAATAATTACCTTTATTTCCTCTTCATTAGAGGAGAGGTTGCCCTTTTCATCTTTGATACTGTTAATTTGGTTTTCTTCTTTCCTTTTTTACTAGATTAACCATTAGTTTATTTTATTTGTTTTTTTTCAAAGTATCTGCTTCTTGTCTATTTATATTCAATAGTTCTTTTATTTTCAATTTTACTAATATCTCCTTTAATTTTTAGTATTTCCAATTTAGTTTTTATCTGGGGATTTTTATTTGTTCTCTTTCTAGTTTTTTAATTTGTATGCTCAACTTATTGACCTCTTCTCTTTCTGATTTGTTGATATATGCAATCAGGGTTATAAATTTTCTCCTGAGTACCACCTTAGCTGCATCCCATAGATTTTCTATGATGTATCCTCATTGTCATTCTCTCCAATGAAATTAATAATTGTTTCTATGATTTGTTCTTTAACCAACCAATTTTGGAGAATCATATTATAACATATCTTTTCTTTAAATCCCTAACTTCTGTGTACTGGCTCATAGGTGGAAGAGTGGTAAGGGTGGGCAATGGGGGTCAAGTGACTTGCCCAGGGTCACACAGCTGGGATGTGTCTGAGGCCAGATTTGAACCTAGAACCTCCCATCTCTACGCCTGACTGTCAATCCACTAAGCTACCCAGCTGCCCCCATATTATAACATTTCTAATGAATTTTTGGTTTGCCTCTCCATTTACCCATACTAATTATTATTTTTATTTCATTATGATCTGAGAAGGTTACATTTATTATTACTGCTCTTTAGCATTTGTTTGAGATGTTTCTATGCCCTATTACATGGTCAATCTTTGTGAATGTACTATGTGCTACTGAAAATAATTCCTTTTTGTCCCTATTTATTTTTCTCCATATACTAATTAACTCTAATTTTTCTAAGATTTCATTCACATCTCTTACCTCTTTCTTATTTATTTTTTGGTTTGATTTATCTAGATCTGAAAGAGGAAAGTTCAAGTCTCCCAATCCAATACTCTCTATTTCCTCCTTAAGCTCCAGTAGTTTCTCCTTAAAAAATATGGATGCTCTGCCATTTGCTACATACATGTTGAGTCCTGATATTTCCTTATTGTCTATACTGCCTTTTATCAGGATGTAAATTATTTTCTTTATCTCTTTTAATCAGATCAATTTTTACTTTGGCTTTGTCAGATATCACGATTGTGACTCCTGCTTTCTTTTTCTCAGTTGATACCTAATAGATTTTTGTCCTTCCTCTTACCTTTACCTTATGTGTGTCTACCTAACTCATGTATGTTTCTTGGAAACAACATATAGTAGGATTTTGGTTTCTAATCCACTCTGCTATTTGCTTACATTTTTATGGGTGACTTTATCCCATTCACATTCAGAATTATGATTACCATCTGTGTATTCCCCATCAGTTTGATTTCCTCTCCTAGTCTTGCCCTTTCTTATTTCACTATTTCCTTCTACACCAGTGTTTTGCTTTTAATCAGTCCTCCTAATCTCCACCCTTATCTTAGTTCCCTTCCCACCCCTCCCTTCTTATTCTCCTCTTATTTTTCTTCAGGGTCTATTAAATTTCCTCTTGTCTCTCTTTCCCTCCTTTTTGGTTCTCCACTCCACCCCTCCCCTTGGTTCTTTCTTCTCAACTCCCTTGTAGGATAATATATATATATATATATA
>NW_025374143.1:0-6402 GCF_016433145.1 Gracilinanus agilis
TATATATATATATATATAATTACATACAATTCCATGAATTAAAATGAAAGGTTACTGTTTCACATTGTTAAGTAAGCTCTGTATTTGGAGTCAGAGGACCTACCTCTGTTGCTCACTCCCTGAATGACCTCAGGCCAGTCACTTTAGTTTCCTTGGGATTCTCATTTTCCTCATCTATAAAATGCTGCTGTTGCTGCTGCTGTTGTTGTTGTTGTTGGGTGTGTGTGTGTGTGTTCTTGTTTCTAAACCATTATATAGAATTCTACACAATCTATTCTATCTAATCTTATTCCATATAATATATTCTACATCAAATTCTATGTAAGTTCTATATAACACCGAATTCTATATTCTAAATTATTCTAAATGTAATTTTACATATATACCCATAGGTGTATACATGATGACATGCAATTCTATGAATTAAAGAGAAAGATTGCTTTTTCCTCTCAAAGGGTGATATGTCTGTTATATATTTGCACATGCATTCTTAATCCCCATGTATTCTCCATTTGGGTGGTCTGCAGGGTTGTCATCTGTTGGCTGTTTAGTACTTCCCTAAAATGGACTGCTCTGATGAAATGAAACACTGTGAATTTCTGATTGTCAAAGGGGACTTTCAGCAGCACTTAAAATTAGCCTCGCCAGCTGTGTGCTATGGGCAACCTGTCACACTGTCCCTATACTCTGTCAATCCAGGACCAGAGCAGACAAGAAATTACCCGGCTTGAATTTCTCGTTTCTCGACGTGCTCAGAAAACTGGCTTCCTGGGCACTGTGGAGTTCTGCCAACCTGAAGCAAGGGAGCCTGCAGTGGTGGCCAGAGAGAAAAGTAATGATCAGAGTAGACGACCTAAATCATTTCTGATATGGTAACCATCTTGGTGAAAGACAGCATGGTACAGTTCTGGGTCTTTGAACATCTCTTTTTAAAAAATATTTTGGTAACTATGTTTCCGTGTGATTGATTTCCTCTATATTTTATTTTATGAATTTAAAAATATGATTCGGAAAAGGGATCTGAAAAGGCTTGACTAGATTCTGCAAAATGGGTAAAGGACACAACAAGGACTAAGAGGCTCTGGTATAGAAGGAGTGCTGAACTTGGAGTCAGAGGTTCTAGGTTCAAATCCCACCTCTGCCATTGACTAGTTAACTTTTGTTCATAGGATCTATCAATCTGTTTCTTTATCTGTGAAATGAATGGTTTGAACCCAATGGTCTGGAAGGTCCCTTTCAGCTCCAAATCTGTAGTTTCTGTTTCTCTCAAAGCCTCAGATAATTCCCTAAAAGAATTAGCTATTTTTTACAAATATGGCTAAAGTGGAAATTTGTTTGCATGATTTCACTTATATAATTGATACCATGTTGTTTGCTTTTTCAGTGGGTGGAGGAAGGGTGGGAGAGAGAGAGAGGATTTAGAACTAAAAATGTAGAACTAAAAAGAATGTTTAAAAGAAATAAATAGTAAAAGAAAAAAGAAATTAAAAAAACAGAAAAGATAAAAGCACTAGTTAGAGATGAGTTGTGCTCTCCATTAGTGAAGGGAATTCCCATGCTGATGGAATTGTAGGTTCTTGGCATTTTAATAGATTAGGTTGGCAGGTTGGAGAATCAAATAAAACAAATACATTCAGACTTTAGTGAGTATGTCACGGTACCCCCATGGATGACAACGTGATGTAGGCTATACAATCAGGTACATTAAAAATATTCTTTTTTTTTTAAACTCTTACCTTCTGTCTTAGAATCAATACTTCTATTGATTCTAAAGCAGAAGAACAGTAAGGGCTGGGCAATGGGGATTAAATGACTTGTCCAGGGTTACCCAGCTAGGAAGTGTCTGAAGCCAGATTTGAACCCAGGATCTCCCACATTTAGACTTGGCTATCAATCCACTGCGCCACCCAGCTGCTCCCAGTCAGGTACATTTAAAGTTGGCTGAACACCTATAGTCAGAATGCTGATTAATTAAGTCATTCAAGGGAGTGGCCTCTAGTGGTCACTGGACTCTGCTTCAACATCCCTTGCCCCATTGCATATTGGGTAATGTAAAGGAAACATCAAGTCAATGGAAAGAGTCTTTAGAAATTTTGCCCTATCAATGTTTTCATGATGAGTTATGGGTAGTAAAGATTTTTTATCATATTATAGTATTAACCCGAAATCTTAGAGAAAATAATGATTTTTAAAAGGATTACCCCCATATATTTAAATAGAAAATTCCTCATTTTCTTTTTTTTTAATTAATGACAAAGACATGAACTATTTTGGAAATGACAGTATTCGCTTTCTGGGGGTGACACAGGGTTAAAGGTCAACAAACAGTAACAGCTAACAGACAAGGGAGCAAGCAATTCAGAGATAGGGTCTGTGATATTTTGTCGGACTGCAGAACCAAGGGTTCCGAGCTCTAAGGATGAGGAAATGAGTTTAGAATAGAAGTAATAGCTGTGGGAGAACAGGAAGGAAGCTGATGCCATTGAAGATAAAAGTAAATAGAAGAGTAACCTGACACTGGGAGAAAAGGAAGGACAAAAGGGTATTATTAGAGAGGGGATTTCCATATTCAAAATATAGGGAGCAGAAGAGTTTCCCAAAATGAATAAATGAATAAAATGAATTTAAAAAATTAAAAAATGAATAAAAAATAAATGATGATAAAGTGCTTATTAAGCCCTACCTGTGTGCCAGGTAATGTGTTAAGTACTTGGAATGGGATAAGAATTAATTTTATGCCACGAGTACTTACCAAGACCCTTTACATAATCTGAAAATTGTACAGAAAAGCATACTCCATTATTTTATCAGGATTCCTTATATGAACATGCCTAGGCACTTTGTGCCTTTTCCTAGGCTTATCAGAGCTCCCAGCATCGCTACTCTTATACAGTGGGACCATTATAAATAACTAAATAATGTTAATGAAAAAAAAAGAGAAGCATTGTTCTGGAAGGGCCAAAGACTGATGCAGGACCTAATGTTTGGCATGGAACAATGTAATGACACACACTAATGCTTCTCAGAGTGAGAATGAGTATGATTAGGTGAACTGCTGGGAGACTTTGTGCTGCTTGGGGAAATGGGGGAGGATTTAGCACATAGTTAATTTTATTAACTTTTCCATATTTTTCTGTCATTATTTTTTTTCAGTTGCCAATTGCATATACCTGAACTCAAGTTCCCATAAACATAAAATGAGTTCCTAATGTAAAAATAAAGAAGACAGCCTCTCTCCTCACAGAGCTAATAGGAGGAGAGAATACAGACACCAAGGAGTGGCGGTTGGGAAAAAGTACTTTGGTTTGGGAAATCAGAAAGATGATAGATAGAGCTGTGCGGAAGTTGACTAATACATTATTTCCAAAGATGACTTTGGCAGAGTAAAAACAAAGTGAGCAGAATTGGAGGAGCTTGATGAATTGGAAGACAAAGATATTAGAAGGGTAGTTCATTTGGATATTGAAATCACTGCAAGGATGATCACAAGGATTGGGGTATAGAAGAAGACTGAGTGAGGTGCTAAAATTATTTGAGGAAAGGGAAAGAATGAAAACTGTGTAGATATATTTTTTTTACCATTATCTAATTTATAAAATGTTAGAGAGCAGGATACATTTATTTTGGGATCCTTCCCAGGACCTAGCAGAGTGACTTGAAGTCTTCCACCTATTCATCCACTCATTGAATTTTTTTAATGTCTTCTATATACAAGTCATTGTGCTGGGAATACAAAGACAAAGAGGAAAAAGGGTATTCACACTATCAAAGAATTCACCTTCTATTGGGGGACTTGTACAAAGAAGGCACTGAATAAAAAAGTTTTTTAATTACCTAACATTAATAATTTCTTTTCAATAAAAGGTCTCTAAGCCTAGGCTTCTTACCTTTTTATATTGCTTTGAAGTCCATGAAACCATTCTCAGCATATGCAGAGTGAAATATATAGAATAACAAAGGATAGCAATCATATTGAAAATCAGGTATGATTTTTTTTAAGTTTATGGATTCCAGGTTAAGAATTCTTGTTAGTTTGTAGCATTGGAGACCAAGTTTTGCACTTAGAATCAGAAAACTGAAATCTTACCTCTGTTGTTTTACCAGGTATAGAGTTGCTATGCAAGTCATATGCCTGGAGACAGGAAGATTCAACTTACTGAGTTCAAATCTGGTATTGGACACTTCCTAGCTGTGAAAACCTAGGCAGGTCACTTGGATATTTGCCTCAGTTTCCTCAGCTATGAAATTAACTGGAGAAGGAAATGGCAGATCACTCCAGTTTCCTTGCAAGAAAAGCCAAAATGGGATCATGAAGAATGTCAAGGAGAGGCAACATGATACAGTAGAAAAAGCAGATGATTATAGTACAGTTATTTCAATTACTCTTGCTAGCTATATGGCAATAGGCAAAACTCTTCATCTTTCAGGACTCTATTTCTTTATCTGAAAAAAAATAAGGATGCTAGACTGGCTGACATCTGAAATCCCTTTCGACTCTAAGTAAATGTTCCTATAAGTCACAGACATATTGTGATTTGCACAAGGGGAACTTCATACATTTACTAGCTGTGTAATTCTAAGCATATCACTGAACTATTCTTTGCCTCAGTTTCCTCTTATGTCATATGAGGGTAATAATAGCCCCATTTCTCAAGGTTTTTGTAAGGAACAAATGAGAGAATATGAAAAGTGCCTTGCAAACCTTAAACTACTATATAAATGCTAACAGATATTATTGTTGTTATTCTTGTACTGAAAACTCACATATACCACAATCCAATCTCTAATCCTCCTATTCATGTATAAGGTATTTAGGATTATAATTTACTCAAGCTTGAAAATTTTGCTCTTTCTGCTTCTTTCCTGCTACTTTCCAAGCTACAGACAGATAATGTTGAAACCACATTCTCTGTTGATTGGTTCCCCTCTCATTTAATTTTTTTCTCAAAAGAAATATGGCAGAGGTAATGGACCAAAGGAGGTCACAGATCTTGAATTAACATGAAGCAATCCATTAAAAGTGACACAATGGTATTTTCATGATAACAAATTTGGATCTACAGTTTCAACATGGACCCAAATCCCAGACTTAGTGGGCCAGGGGGGTGGTGGAGCATGAAATAGGTTGTCAAAAATATGGGTCTAAAATATGAGTCAACCTAAGAGACCCATACCACCCACACACACACACACATACATATTCTCCCCATCATATTTGAAAATACAGTTGGTGAATTTCCTTAGAACAAAATTCAGTAGAACTCAGCTGATAAAGTTGGAGTGCCATGTCTAAAAAGTTTGCTATAATGATACATACTCTTACCTTAATGAGAATACTTCAAAATATTAAATATGTAATCTAAGAATAATCTGAACACACTGTATGTTTTCATAATTAGTTCGTCACTTTTATTTACTTCATGCATAATACATAACAGCCTACATCATAAAATAAATTTACAACTAAATGGCAGATGCCTCTTCGCCTCACTTGGGCCATCTGCTTAGGTGCTCAGAGTGACACCCACTGGCACTCGGAAATATATCTCCAGATAAAAATATTACAGTCACTGGAAAGTCATGTGCCAAACTATTGACCCTGTACTCTCCTTCTCTTAGTTTTTATACCCCGCCTTCCAAAGTTAGATTCCACTCTAATCTAACTCCACTGCTTCTGAATCTGTACAAATCTGTGGTGGGGAAAGGGGAGGAGCTGCGGATTGCTTAGAAGCAGTCTGAGAATTCATAAGGATTATCATTTTGATCTTTATTTAGGTCCAAATTATGCCACCTTATTCAGTTATAATAAATAAGCCAACATACTCCTAGTAGACTGAAGAAACAATGACTCTTGTAACCAAATATATATTACTATATTTCAAATGCAGACCTGTGCTCATGGGCCAAATCGATCACAAATTCCTTTTTTTAAAATGTACCTATTTTCATGGTAGCTTTTTGATATCGTGTTTTTCCCCAAGCCATGGATATTCATGGTATGAACACTTTCAGACATTAACATAACATAGTAATCAGGCCTTTGCAACAGGGTTCATATCTTATGAGATGCTGATAACACTTGGAGTTTCTCACAGAAAGAACAGAGATTAGCACTTAATTAACTAGAATAATTTGTTAAAATGGGATATTACCACTGTTTGGGTGGATGTGAGCTTCTTACTTTCTTTGACCTATTCCTATTCCTTAGCACTAGCTTCTCACTAGTGCCTACAAGGGAAGGAAACAAGGACAGAAGGAAGGATGGGAGGAAGGAAGGAAATAAAAGAGGGAGGAAGGGAGGAAGAGAGGGAGAGAGGGGGAGAGAAGAGGGAAGGGAAGGGAAAGGAAAGGAAATGAAAGGAAAGGAAAGGAAAGGAAAGGAAAGGAAAGGAAAGGAAAGGA
>NW_025374144.1:0-6912 GCF_016433145.1 Gracilinanus agilis
AGAGAGAGAGAGAGAGAGAGTGTTATCTCTCTATCACTATTTCTGTTCTCACCTTCCTCAGGCCCCTCTTCATCTTCCCTCTTTCTAACCTCCCTTCACCCTCTCTTTCCTGACCTCCTCTTCCTTTATCATTCTTTCCTATCTCTTTCTCTCCTTACTTTTCCTTTCTTCCTCTTCTCCCCTTCTCTCTCATCTTCCCTTCACTGTTCTCTCTCCCTTTCTTTCCCTCTTTTATTTTCTCTCTTGCCCCTTTCTCCTTCTCTCTCTTCCTCCCTTCTCTTTCCACTCTCTTTTTCTCCCTCTCCCCTCCCCACTGATACCCAAGACACCGAGTGCTGAGCTAAGATCTCGGTTCTGTTCAGACCATGGTCCCAGCAGAGCAAGATGCCCGCTAGGCAGGCTCCTAACGAGAGATCTGAAGGACCTCATGCTGGCTACTAGGTGAATAGCAGAGCTCCCCCTGCCATGATCTGGAAGAGCCTGGGAGCTGGCTATCTTTCACCCTGGCTGACACCGAAGAGTAATTTACTACATTAATATTATGCTAGGAACAAACATCATTTTTCTGCCGCCAAAACTCCTTGAGGAACAGCAGTGGCAAGGATACAGTGATGTCAAAGCCGGACCCCCTGCTGCAGCCAGCACTGCAAACAATATTGAGGCCTGAGGCAGAGTTGGAAAATCTCCTGATCCAGGGTCTTTTGCTCATCAGAGCCCAGCCTAGTTGTCAGGACAATTGGACTCCTGGCTCACAGAGATGCCCTCAGTCCCATAGGGCAATTGGGAAGTTGCATCCATTCCAGGCGCCATATTTCAGGAAGGGCAATGACAAATTAGAGAGGGAAGGACAGCCAGGATAGGGAAGTGCCTCAAGCATGTGCTCCATAGGGATGGGATGAGGGATGGGAAGAGAAGCCTTAGGGAGAACATGAGAGCTATGTCTTCAGTTATCCACAGGCTGTCCCAGAAAGGTGGGACTAGGCTGGTCCAACTTGTACCCAGAAGAAAAGACCAAGAGTAATGGGTATAATTCAGAAAGAGTGGGAAAGAAGGAAGCTGGGTGGCTCAGTGGATAGAAAGCCAGACTTGGAGAAAGGAGATCCTGGATTCAAGTCTGTCCTTAGATACTTCCTAGCTGTATGACCCTGGGCAAGTCACTTAACCTCATTGCTTAGCTTTACCACTTTTCTGCCTTGGAACCAATACTCAGTATTCATTCTTAGACAGAAGGTAAGAGGTTTGGGGGGGAGGGCTTTGAGGGTGAAATAGAGACTCTTTATAAGGAAAAATATCATTAATGAGAGCCCCCATCACCTAAGACACATCCAACAAAGGAAGGTGGGTTGGCCCCTTCTCAGCTATATTGTGGAGAGGATTCCATTCCAATATGGGTAGGAGTAGATAACCACTGAGCTTCCTTCTGAATCTGGGATGATCTAATCATAAGATCCTATGTCTAGAACTGCAAAGGGACCATGGAGGACCCTGGTTCTGATCCTCTCATCTTACAAATCAGGAAACTGAGGCCTCAAAAAATAAAACGACAGAATCACAAAAACTTTAGATACAGAGCTAGTAGGGAACCTGGGAGTCATCCAGGCCAACCCTCCCATTTCACAGATGAGGAAACTGAGTCTCAGAGAGTTTAAGTGACTTGCCCAAAATTACTCTAGTAATCAACACTAAAGGTGAGATTTGAACCCAGATCTTTTGACTCCCAAGTTGATCCTCCTTCCAGTATATCACAGAGATTCAGCCAACATGTGTATCTGCCTCATTCAGCAGAGGGGTTTCAGTGCACATTTTAGATGAAGAAATGAAGGAGTCGGGGGGACCTGGACGAGCACTTGTTGGGGATGCAGTAGATGCGATCCTCAGCTGGCCTTGCACATTGTTGCTCAGCTGTTTTTCTGTCATGTCCAACTCTGTGATCTCCTTTGGGGTTCTCTTGGCAGAGATCCTACTGGGGTTTGCCATTTCCTTCTCCAGCTCATTTTACAGATAAGGAGACTCAGGCAAACAGGGTTAAGCTAAGGGTCACTCAGCTAACAAGTGTCTAAGGTCAGATTCGAACTCAGGCCTTCCTGACTCTAGGCCTGGTGCTCCATCCACTGAGCAACCCAGCTGCCCCATGAATGTAGAGAAGAAGTTTGTACTAGACATTAGTGCCTGGGTCTAAGGCCCTCCTGGGTCTAAATCTTGTAAATGACTTTCCCAGGGTCCTCCAGCTTCTAAGAGGCCGAGGGAGGATTCCCCCACAGCCTCCAGATCCCTGGTCGAGGTTGTGCAGGCTCTCCCTCTTCTCTCCCTTCCCCCTTCCTCTTCAGCCAAGTCGATAACCAGATACACAAAGCAGGACATGTCTTCCCCTTTAATGCGAGAAGGAAACCAAGCAGAGGCTGCCGGCTCAATGAGAGAATCAGCGCCTCCCCTTCGGATCTGATCTGGGCCCAGCCTGTGGGAGGCCTGGGGTTCTGGCCTGTTCCCCAGTGTTTCTGCTGCATATCCAGCCCATGGGGCTCAGGGATGAGGCTGCTAAGCCCAGCCCCAGTAGGGCCAGAAGAGAAATGGCTGGGGAGGACCGTTTGTCTCTCTCCCTGCTTGCCAGACCATGTTACCCCTGAGGACAAGCGATCCATCTTGGGACACACACACAGCACACAGAGGAAATTCCACTCTTGGAGCTGTCTGTGCTACACCGAGTGCCAGAGCTGGGAGGGGGCTAAATCAGGGAAGGTCAGGGCTGGGAAGGGGCTTAGAACAGGGGATGTCAGGGCTGGGAAGGATCTTAGAACAGGGGAGGGATGTCAGGGCTGGGAGGGGGCTTAGAATGGGGTGTCAGGGCTAGGAGAGGACTCAGAACAGGGGATGTCAGAACTGGGAGGGGGCTTAGAACAGGGGATGTCAGGGCTGAGAGACCTTAAAACAGAATATCTGGAGTGGAAGGACCTTGGGCTACAGAATGTCAAGACGGAGGAGCCTTACAACAGAAAATATCAGAACTCGAAAGGAACCTTAGAGGTCACCTTGACTAACCACTTCATTTTACAGATTAGGAAACTGAGGCCCAAAGTTGAAATGACTTTCCCTGGGTCATAGATCAAGTTATCATTAGAACAAAGACTAGAGCCCAGATCAGTGCCCTCCCCACTATGCCATGCTGCCTCTCTAGTATTTGGTGATGGAATCTAATTGCAGAAGCAAACTAGTTGGAGCTGCCGTCTTCTCTTCATACCCCATCCGCGCTAGGATAGACCATTGGCCACACACATAATAGAAAAGGGCAGAAAATGGCCACAGTAAGCCAGGCCATTTCTTGACTACCCTGAGAGCCCAGGCCAGAGTCCAGTGTGCCTGCTGTGACCTAAATTTTAGGGTGCTAAAGGCGGAGCCTGCCACTTCGAACCCCAATTTAAGAATGGTGGCAGAGCAAAGTATACACCATTTTATGAACCTTTAGGCAGCCCATGACACAATGCAAAATCTTGGATCCAGAGAATCTCAGTTCAAATCCTACCTCTTCTCACCAATGGTATGACTTTGTACAAGTCAGGAAAACTTAGAAACTGCGCTTGAATGAGTCACTCCATACACAGGATATCCCACCTCCATATCTTTGCCTCTGCCATTCCCATTCCTGGGATGCCTTCCCTCCCCATGTCCACCTCTGAAAATCTCTAGTTTTCTTCAATAATGAGATGAAGCACCACCTCCTACATGAAGCATTCTCTAACCTCTCCAGCTGCTAGTTAGTGTCTCCCCTCTCAAACAAACAAAATTTAAAATTACCTTGTATTTTGTATTGAATATTTACACTTGTTGTGTTTTCTGCAATAAAGTGTAAGCTCCTGGAGGGCAGAGACCCTTTTATTTTTGTATACTCTGTGTCCAGGACAGTGTCTGGCACTTAGTAGGAGTTTTAAAAATATTTGTTTATGCATATTTGCTTGATTAATGGATCCAATTCAATCAGATCCATATTAAGGGCTTCCTTTATGCCCATCATTGCCCTCAGTGTTGGAGAGACAAAGACAAAAATAGAAACTGTTCCTACCCTCAAGGAGATTACATTCTACTGGAGAAAATGGCATGCAAGTAGTTCAGGCTATAGGTGAGAGTTTGAGCAGGAAAGAATGTCAACAACCAAAGGGATCTGCTTTTCCTCTACAAGGTGGCTTATAAGGTGAGCCTTGAAGGGATACTAAAGGCAAAGGTGAGGAGAAGGAGCATTTCAGGAAAGGGAAACAGTTTGCACGAAGGAGATGGGGGACAACTAGGTTGCTCAGTGGATTGAAAGCTAAACTTAGAAAAAATTTGGACACTAATATACTGCTGGTGGAGTTGTAAATTGGTCCAACCATTTTGGAGGGCAATTTGGAACTATGCCCAAAGGGCTTTAAAATCTGCCTGCCCTTTGACCCAGCCATACCACTGCTGGGTTTATACTCCAAAGAGATTATAGGGAAAAAGACTTGTGCAAAAATATTGATAGCTGTGCTCTTTGTGGCGGCAAAAAACTGGAAAATGAGGGGCTGCCCTTCAATTGGGGAATGGCTGAACACATTGTGGTATCTGCTGGTGATGGAATACTATTGTGCTCAAAGGAATAAAGAACTGGAGGAATTCCATGTGAACTGGAATAACGTTCAGGAACTGATGCAGAGTGAAAGGAGCAGAATCAGAACCTTGTATACAGAGACTGATACACTGTGTACAATCGAACATAATGGATTTCTCTACTAGCAGCAATGCAATGATCCAGAACTTGAGGGACTACTTATGAGAAAGAAGCTATCCACATTCAGAGAAAGAACTGTGGGAGCAGAAACACAGAAGAAAAACATATAATTGATCATGTGGTTTGATAGGATATGATTAGGGTTTTGATGTTAAAAGTTCACTCTACTGCAAATATTGATAATATGGAAATCGGTTTTGAACAATGATATATGTATGACCCAGTGGAACTGTTTGTCAGCTTCGGGAGTGGGGAGGAAAAAGAGGGAATCATGAATCATGTAACCATGGGAAATTTTTCTAAATAAAAGGAGGAAAAAAAAGGAAGCTGAGCCTAGAGACGGGAGGTCCTGGTTTCAATTCTGGCCTCAGACACTTCCTAGCTATGTGACCCTGGGCAAGTCACTTAACTCCCATTGCTGAGCCCTTAATGGTCTTTTGTCTTGGAATCAATATACAGTATTGATTCTAAGATGGAAGGTAAGGGCTTCTTAAAAAAAGAAAGAGATGAGGGATGGAATGCTTGTAAGGGTACACCAAGTGGGCTGGTTTAGCTGAAAAGGAGAGGGCATAAAGAAGAATAATATGAGATAAGACCGGCAAAGGAAACTGGAACTAAATTGAACCCAAGAGCCTATATTTTATCCTAGAGTTAATAAGGAGCCATGGAAAAATGTTGAGATGGGGAGTCACATGAAAAGACTTGTGCTTTTGGAAGATGGTGAGATAATGGGTATGAGAGCCCTTTATAACGAGAATGTGCTAAGCTATTATTGTTGAGGGGAAACTCCTTCTGGAGGATGTAAGACAGTCAAAAATGCTGTTGAACCCATGAAAGGGGGCCTGTTCTTCTGTCTTAATATTAATGAATCTCTTTGTCTTCTTCTGGGGAGCAGGGTTTAGGGGTGAGAGGGACCACTGGAGGAGCGGGAGGACCATCTGCATCAAGACCCATGAGAGTGGCCAGAAGGAGATCGAGGCCTTCGATGCAGCCATCCTGCTCGTACGGAACCCCTACAAGGCCCTCATGGCCGAGTTCAACCGCAAGTATGGCGGCCACATTGGCTTTGCCTCCCAGGCCCACTGGAAAGGCAAAGGTAAGGACCCAAAGTGCTGGCCCAGCTGCGCTGGGGTCAGGCTCCCCATCCCATCTCCAAGCAGGCCTGAAACAGGCCCAGAAAATCGGGTATCTGGGCCAGGAGCTCCGGGGATAGTTCAGGGCCGTCCTTGGGACATCTGTGGAGTGTGCCCAGAGTGGGTCGTTGTGGGACTGTGGGATGAGGTGGCCTTTCTATGATAAACTCATTTAAAATTCTCCTCTCCTTCGTGTGGATACCGTCTGTTTAAAGCAGGGCTTCCCAAACTCTTTTGGCCCACCGCCCCCTTTCCAGAAAAAACATTACTTAGCCCCCTGGAAATTAATTTTTTTTAAATTTTAATAGCAATTAATAGGAAAGATAAATGCACCTGCGGCCATCACCGTTCCCCTGGATCGCTGCAGCACCCACCAGGGGGCAGTGGCACCCACTTTGGGAATCACTGATTTAAAGCATCTCGTGTTTGTTAGCCTCCCTCAAAGATCTTCCTCTCAGATTCTCTGCCCTCTTGTAAGCCAAGCCGGAGCCCCTGTGGGTGATGGGGTTTCTTCTGGGCCCCCGGGACCCCCCCACTGGTTCCCAGCTGCTCCAGAGTCACCACCTTCTCGGCGGTGCTGCTCAAAAGCATATTGTGGATGCTGTTAATTATAGCAATTTACAAATTGCTCCCATGAAATTGATGCCATTGGAAAGAGTTAAAAATCTCTAGCTTCGTGGAGCATCTGCTCCCCCCATTCCGCTTGTCTTCAAAGGGAACGGCTGCGGAGTCCTGGAACCCCAGAGAGCTCCCTGCCTGATTCCCAGCCCAGCAGGGAAGGGGCGCACAGAGGGAAGGAAGATGGGGACGGGCTCGGGCAGGGCTGGCGGGGAAATCGAGGGTAAGAGCCTGAGAATGAGGCCCTAAGAAGGATTCCCAGAGAGCACAGAACATAGATGGTGAGCTAAAAGGGGTCTTTGATTCATGAAAAGGTTAAAACTGGCCAGAATCAATGAACACAGAATGTCAGAGCTGGGAGGGGGCTTAGAACAGGGAATGTCAGAGCTGGGAGGGGGCTTAGAACAGGGGATGTCAGGGCTT
>NW_025374145.1:0-3480 GCF_016433145.1 Gracilinanus agilis
AGAAGGGGAGAGTAATGAATGTTGGAGGGGATGTGGCAAAATTGGGACATTAATGCATTGCTGGTGGAGCTGTGAACTGATCCAACCATTCTGGATGGCAATTTGGAATCATGCTCAAAGGGCTATAAAAGAATGCCTGCCCTTTGATCCAGCCATACCATTGCTGGGTTTGTACCCCAAAGAGATCATAGATAAACAGACTTATACGAAAATATTTATAGCTGCGCTTTTTGTGGTGGCAACAAATTGGAAAAGGAGGGGATGTCCTTCAATTGGGGAATGGCTGAACAAACTGTGGTATATGCGGGTGATGGAATACTATTGTGCTAAAAGGAATAATAAACTGGAGGAGTTCCAGGCGAACTGGAGAGACCTCCGGGAACAGATGCAGAGTGAAAGGAGCAGAGCCAGAAGAACATTGTACACAGAGACTGATATACTATGGTAAAATTGAATGTAATGGACCTCTGTACCAGCAGTAATACAATGACCCAGGACAATTCTGAGGGATTTATGGTAAAGACGCTACCCACATTCAAAGGAAGGACTGCAGGAGAGGAAACATATAAGAAAAACAACTGCTTGAACGCATGGGTTGGGGTGGACATGATTGGGGATGTAGATTCGAAACTACCACACCAATGCAACTATCAACAATTTGGAAATAGGTCTTGATCAATGACACATGATAAAACCAGTGGAAATGGGCGTCGGCATGGGTGGGGGTGGTGCAGGAGGTGAAGGGGAAAGTAGGATCATGAATCATGTAACCAAGTTAGAAACGAATATTAATGAATGTTTTAAAAAAAGATACTGTACAACATTATTATTATCATTATTCTTCTTCACTTGGTATTACAAATGAGTTGTTATTATAACCTGGTGTTGCCTTTGGCAACAGTGTCTTTAGAAATTAAGTGTGATACTTGCTGAGTCCACTTTCTAGAATCTTTTGGTTTTATTTTATCAAGTAATTTGTACAGGTTAAATTTTAAAATAAAAATGTCATTATATAAATGTCATTTCTGCTGTCCATCTCCAGTTTTCATTAGCAATTACTTGTTTAAAAATGTGGAGTTAAATAATTGTTTTAATTATCTGCCATATATTGCTCTCATTATTATTATTTCCTAATTTTGTTCTTTCCTTTGATGCTTCAATGGTCAGTCTGCATACAGACAGTTAACTCAGTGATAACTCCCACATGAATAAATGGTCTTCACTCAGGTTATCTATTTTGTCATATAATAATCATCAAATCCCCTAAAAAGAAGTTAACAAACTCAAAACTATTCATTTTTATGCTTCTTCATGCTTTCTTGCTGCTTTGCTCATCTGCAAATGTATATTAATACCTACCTCACAAGGTTGTTTTGAGGAAAATTTCTCATACACTCACATATTATTTTATAAACCATATAATGTTGTGTAAATATTATAATAACTATCATTATAAATAGGATTGTAGTTTTAGAACTGACAAAGAGCTTAAAGGTCATCAAGTCCCCTCCTTTACAGATCAGGAATCTGAAGTCCAACGATTTATTTATGTCACATAAGGTTGTAAGAGGCAAAGGGAAGATTCAAACTCGGATAATAAAAGATGAGTAGTGGTAACAGTGGTAGTTGTAGTAATAGCTGGTAGTTGTTGTCCTTTGTACTAGAAGAGGACAAAAATGATACCATGGGGTGATCTATCTTTTGACTGAAGCATAAACTGGAATTAGGTGAGGAAGAGTTGCACAAAAATCTTGACCTCATTCTCTGTTCCAGAGACACTGAAATCCAGTGGCAGGACAAAAGTAAATTCAACTAGTGTTAGCTTAAAATAAAATGGATGACCTTACCTTTTTTGAAGTCTAATCAAGCTCTAAGGGCTCCATAGCACCTGCTTCAACTGCCTTAATGGCCATTGGAACAAACTGTTCTCATCTTCTACTTTGGCTGGGGGATGCCTTTGCATGCCTGGAGTTGATACTCACCAACTCATCCATGCATTTGAGTCCTGTTACTTACCCTCATTCTAGTTTAGGCTGCCTGATGAAACAGTTTACCAGAGTGCAGCTGCTATGCATGCTACAGCTTCTTAGAGCCACAAGTGAGAGTACTAGGGTCACAGGATATACTTTTAGTGTGAGGGCTCCCTGAGGCTTTTTCAAGGATTCTTTCCTCCTTCAACACACTGTGTTAAGTTCTTTACAATTATTATCTCAGTTGATTCTCATAACAATTCTAGGAGGTAGGTAATACCTCCATTTTACAGATGAGGAAACTAAGGGGAAAAGTATAAGTGACTTGTACCAGTTTACACAGCTAGTAAAGCATCTGAGACTAGAATTAAACTAAGCTCTTACTGACTCCAGGTCCAGTGTTCTATCTACTCTAATATCCCCCAGTGCTTCAGATAATTTGATTCCAAATTGAGAACTCTTCTGCTAAACTACATAACTGACAAAGTTGTTAGAAATTCTACCTTCGAAAAGGCATGTTAGGGATCTGAGAAAAAATAGACATCTGAAGTTAGTAAATTAAAATATTACTATTAGCATCCTACATCAATAAGTCTAGTATCTTGAATTGGAAGGAATTTCAAAGGCATTTTGATAAATGCTTTCACTTTAAAAAGGGAAAATAAAACCTAATAAAATGACATAATTTTCCTAAGGTTATACAAGAAGTAAATATCTGAGGTGACATTTCAACCTAGACTTTCTGACTTTAAAGAGCTAGTGCTCTTTCCACTATGCACTCTCTTATATTAGTTCAGTTTCCTCCTTGTCACTCCTACCACAATTATTCTAGACAAGTCCTTCTTCACTTATTAGTTATACTTTTGTAGTAGTATGTTAACCGGATTCCCCACCCATAGTCTCTTCTTTCTCTAATTCAACCTCCAGAAAGTCTCCAAATTGTTATTCTTAAAGCATAGAACTGACCATATCACTCACTCCCTTTCTTAAGAAGCTTCAGTGACTCCCTACTGGTGCTGTTTTAAAATACAAATTTATTTTTTAAAAGAAAACTGAATTATAGAACTCTTTCAGCTGCAGAAGAGAGACTTTTATTTACCAAGCAAATGGGAGAAATTATTGGAGCAGAGATTCAATTTTGTAAGAAAAAAATTTAATTCTGTAAAATAATATAGCATAATAAAAAAGCACATTAGGGAAAATGTTGAGGTAATAATGCAGATAAATGAAGGTAATTGTAAAGATATCATTTGTAGCTGACAAAACACTTTATGTACATGATCCCATTTAATTTGCACAGTAATCCCAAAAGGTAGGCAGGAAAATTATTTTTATTTTCCCTATTTTAAAGCTGAAGAAACAAAGTCTACAAGAAACATAGTGACTAGTCCAAAGTCAAAGTTGCTAAATTGCAGAACCAAGACTTAAATCTATATTTTCTAATGCCAAATCCTTATACTATACTATACTATACTATACTATACTATACTATACTATACTATACTATACT
>NW_025374146.1:0-7375 GCF_016433145.1 Gracilinanus agilis
TGTATATATATATATATAACTTTATATGCTTTGTTTTATTCATTTAAAATATTATTTTGAGTATATTTGTTTTTATTGGATTGTCATCGGTATACATTACATTAAAAAAAACAAACAACACCCCCTCGAAAACTTAAGAATCCCTAGGTCAAATGGAAGAAACTTTAATTCTCCGATCCAACCATTTTATTACAAACTTAGAAAAAATGGACAAATCTGTACTTAGTTCTTATTACTCCTAATTTTGAGTCCCATTTGTGAAATTGCTTTGTTTTATTTTCCAGATATCTTTACCAAGTTTAACTGGAGATCCTATATGCTACCTTCACATTTTCATGAGTATTATAATTTTTTGATTCAATATGAATTACTCTCCTTTGGAATTACTGCCTAATCACTCATCAAGGATTCTGTAATGAGTATAATTCCTACATAAAGTGGAAGACTAATAAAGCCAGTCTAGTACACAGTTTTCTAGTAGAATATACCTGGAGGGTAGGATTTGTGTTAATGAGATTTTTGTTTTGTTTTGTTTTGTTTTGTTTTGTTTTGTTTTCCTTTTGGGCACCAGGTTTGATATATCACTGGTAAAGGTTGATTCTCAATGAGGAAATAAACTCTATCAATGTAAATAGGCAGACAATTCTCCTATACTTTCTAGAAAGGGAGAAGGGTTTTGTTTTACTTTTGATGACAACAATTATAGGCTAAAGTTGTATAATACTTTATGTTTTTTTCATAGTACTTTCAGATCAATATCAATTAAACTTCATAATTATCTTTAGATATTTTGTTGTTGTTTAGTCATTTTAATTGTGTTGAACATTTTGTGATCACATTTTGAGGTTTTCTTTGGCAAAGATTCTGTAGTAATTTACTATTTCCTTCTCTAACTTATTTTACAGATGAAGACCTGAGACAAATTGGGTTACATGTCTTGTCTAAGGTTGCACAGCTAGTAAGTGTCTGAAGCCAGATTTGAATTCATGAAGATGAATCTTCCTGATTCCCAGGCCTGTGCTCTAACCACTGTGCAACCTACAACAATTACAAACCCTTCTATTTTACAGATTAGAAAAATACTCTGAGTAGACATATATTTTAACCAATGTTGCACAGTTGTAAGTAGAAAAAAATAGGAATTCAATATTATATCTCTTGCTTCTATTTTCAGTGCTTTCTCTTGGCATTTCGAAAAATTACTGGCTCTGGAGTCAAGAAGACTTCAGTTCAACTCTGGACATATTACTTAATTTCCCTCTGACTCAGTTTCCTCAATTATAAAATGAGGTTTAAAATATCCATCCAATTTCCCAAAATTTTTGTGAGGTTCAAAAGATAATTTTGTTCATAATTAGCCTAGTTTTTTTTTACCTCTTGACTTTAGATCTCTCTCTCTTACTCTTTACATGTAATACTACTTTTCAACATGTTTCCCAAATTTTAAGACCCAAACCATCTCCTTCTCTCCTTTCTCTCCCTCCCTCAGAGATGGTAAGCAATCTAATGTGGGCCATAAATGAATTAAAATTATATGTTTTAACACACAGCACAGTGCCTGCTACAGTAGTCATATAGTAAATATTTTTCTCTCTCTCTGCTCTGGAGCACTAGGATCCATATATAGGAAGGTTAAGGAAGAAGGGGTAGGAGAAAAGTCTCTTTGGCTAATTATTATCATGCTCAATAAGTATGACACGAATGGACATTGAATCTGTTTTTATGTCTACAATTTGGTTTCTCAAATAAGAAAGATGTCTTTTTTTTCCCCTTAACCTCATGAAATACTTGAAATGATATGAATACTTTTCAATGATATGGGTACTCCTTCCCCTTTATTCCTCATTCTTTATAATAATTATCTATATCTTTCCATATATCCTCATGAGAAAATCTATTCCAAACACTTATGAGATTTTTTTAGTCCATTAAAAAATAGCGACAAATTCTATTGCAACTTCATGATATCCCTCACTTTTATTATGTAATCAGCTCACAGTTGATAACATTTATTTTCAGAATGACATGACTTATTCCTTGGCTATAATATGCAAGTTATTATTGTAATGCAGGATGCAGTCTAGGAATATCACAAATTATTGATTTTTCATTTAAATTAATTGATACGTTTTTTGGAGAAGCAGATGAAGGGAGATCATTTTCATTTCTAATTACCTTTTCCTCAGCAAAATTCTCTTTTAAGAAATAAATACAATTAAGAATAACAAAAAACAACCATCTTGACTTTGTTCAATCATGTGTAATCATTATAATATTGTGTTTTATTGGCTGTTGCCCTCTGAACTCAAGAAAGACCAAAATGACATAATTGATGATGCCTTTTGACTTGAACATAAATTGGATTAAAGGAGGGAATGTTGCACAAAGTCATCAGCCCCACTCTCTTTTCCTCAGCTATGAAAGTCCAGTAACATAACAAAAGTCAAAATTACTGGTAACAGCCAGGGAATCAATGGATGATTTTGGCATCTTAAAAATCTGACCAAATCATTCTTGAGATGATCTACAAAAATTTTAACATTAGATGAAAATGGTATTCACATAGCATTCTTCCCAAACAACCTACTACCTAGAGAAATAAGTCTTATAGGGAATAGAATGCTGTAGTCAGGGAGGCAAGTTCAGATTTTACCTTGGTCCTTACTAGATGTATCCATACGATGGATAGAAATATTTAGAATGTAAACACCTGATAAAATAATACCAGATAATTTAAATACTGAGGTTTTTTACCTCTTGACTTCCTACCTCCCTCACCAGCAATTCCATGGTGCATAAACAGTAATTCATCAGAGCATAAGTTACCTTTGACTGTTCTTCCTACATTAGTGACTCAATTTGACACCCTCTCCTTAATATGTGATTGGCATTAGAAAAAAAATGTTTTTTTCCAGGCTAGTGAAATAAAAAGAGAGTGATTAGGTGATAAATAGTCTAGAAGATTAATGCGAAACTAACAAGGAGGGAAAAGATGATCATTGAAGATTGAAAGGTTTTTTTAGGTACAAAGTTGGGTTCAGTTCTCTCCACTGTGAGATTTCTATCATGAAGGTAAGGGTTGAACTAACTACATAATCTCAAAACAGCCTTTGTAGATTATATGAAAGGTCTGTACAGTAGTACAAAAGGAACAGATCTGAAGAACAATATGGGAAATAAGCTGCAAATGATTAGAAACACAGGAGAAAAACTGGAAATTTATGTTACCTCTGTTTGTCTTCATTTTCTCATCTGTGAAATGGGAACAATCATAGCATCTACTTCACAAGGTAACTGTAAGAATTAAAGAGACAATATCTGTGAAGCAAAAACAAAAAAAAATATAGTTTAAGTGAGAACTTGGGTAAAAACTTAGTTTATAATCTAATAAACCAGTAGAGATGATAATAGAAAAGGGAGCACCAATTAAAGTGCATAAATACTCTAAAACACCATGAACAAAATACAATATAATTAAAGAAAATTACTCAATGGGCCTTGGGAAGAATCCTACAGGATCCCAGAAATCAGCAGCAGCATCAGTCTCCAGGATGGTTCAAAATTACACCATTCTATTAGGGGAATCCCAAAGGCTTGGTGTGCCCCATTTGTGATTAAACACACAACACTCTGAGAGTTCTGGTTCTGACTGGTGGAATTTTAACTCAATTTGTCTTCTCCCAAGCCTACCATGCCACTTCCTGACTATCTCTAAGCCAAAATACCCATATTCGGTTATACTCTTCTGGCCTTATACTTTTCATCAATATCCTTTTTCTATTTTTTCATCTCCTTTTCCTTCTCCTATTCTTCTTTCTCCTCGAGGTCATCTCCCTTCCCAATCTAGCTCCCTTTTATGTATTTTCTCCTTTCAGTATATGAGCTCTTTGAGGACATTAACTGTCTTGCTTCTTTTTCTAACACCTCCCTTGTCCCATGCCTAGCCTAGTGCTTGGTACATAATAAAGAGCTTAATAAATGCCTTTTCATTAATTCATCCATTCATGCATTTATTTGAGGAATGTGCTAATGCAAAAGATATGACAAACATTAAAATTAAGATTGGTTTTTCAACTTCTTTCCTGAGGCCTGGAATAAAGCAGTGAAATTCTCTTTTAATGCTAGCTGGTGTTAGGCTGCTGAATTTCCTTAAATCTTTTTTTTTCCCTTTGTATTTAGATGAGTTGTATTAAGTAGTGTTTGAAACTATGAAGCAATACTAGCCTTGGGCAGTATTAAATGATTAGGTTATTTCAATATTTTTTCCTGCATGAAGTTTTTGAGTATGTTGATTACCATATTGCGAAACAGCCACCCTTATTCCCTACATAACTTAATGAGGAAGACAAACAAATAATGGGAAAGAAAAAAGGCTGTATAGCAGATCTTTTTCTTGATCTCATAAATCTCAACCCTAGGTCCAAACTAATAATGTATGTCATTTTCTTTCTTTGGAAGAAAAATTTTATAATCTTTAGGTCTATTAAAGGGAACTATTTTCTGAGTTTGACATTCTGGAAGTTATGAAAAAGTAGTACACATATGAATTTTCCATCTTCTATTATGTGCAAGGTCAAAGCTAAAATGATATGTTCAATCTGAAACTGTTAATGATGTTAATGATATTTCTGGAAACTTGTTCTTACAAAACAGAGGTTATATTTTAAAAGTTACATTTACCATAATTTAAATAATAAAATTATTTAGGAAATAACCATTTTGTTCTCTGCCCTAACTTCACTCTCTATGACAGGAAATTCAAGCACAGGCATGCCTGCCTGGAATTATGGGAATAAGATGAATGAACATTTTTTTTATTCTAGGTCTTTGCATAAGAGAAAAAAGTTGTCAGTAGAATATGAAAGCTTTTATCCACTTTTCTTCTTTTTTTAAAAATTAAGATACTGCATAAAAAGGAAAAATACATAGGGCAATGTAATTGTTTCAGTTACAGAAAATAATCTATTTTTCTTAAGCAAGATAAAAATATATATATCTGCATGTTATGCAAAGAGAGGTTCCCATGACAGACCTTTAGCTTTCATTCTCAAGTGTTTCTCCCCTTGCCCTTTCCTATTCTTCACCACCCTCCCATACATTTGTATTACCCCAGATGTTAAGTAGAGTTTATTTTATTTGATATTTCTGCCTTAGTACTAGTCTATTTTCAGACAGCTGATTTTCCTTCCATAAACAAAAATCAAACAATAACATTTGGGCAAAGGCTTATTACTTTAGTAATTGTTTTAATTATACTAAATAAAAGGATAATATAATGCAACAGACTATAAATCTGAGAACCTTCAACCATTTTCCTTCTTTTTCCCTTTTAAATGGAATGAATTCATATTCATAATATTTCTTTCTTTATCTCTCCATGTTTTTAATCTCTGTCATTTTTTCTTTCCCTTCCCTCTAATACATGAGGGGAGGGATGCGTGAATAAAACAGAAAGATGGAAGATAATTCCATAAGGAAGCCTAGGATAGGAAGGGCAATACCAGAAAAGACTGAATTAAAACTAGGAAGGTAGAGTTAATATCTGGTTGGAGAATGACATAAGGAAAGATGTATTTCTGTGTTCTTTGTGCAGAGAAAGTAAATCAGTATATTTAAATTTTACTTCATTTGAGGAATAGCATAATTCAAATTCAGAATAATTTCTAAGCTCTTTATATATTGTCTAATATAATATTATCAAAAAAATAATTGATGATTTATAATAGTTGATAGAGAAGAGCCAAGATGGTGGCTTAGCAACAACAAAAGTGGACACTAATCCTTCCAAACAAATATTTTAAAAAGTGCCCCAAACAAATAAGTTTTAAAAGGCAAAAGAAAGAAGGCATGAAGGGTGCTCTCCCACCAAAAACAAATTGAAAGGAAGGCAGAGAAAATCAATTTTCATAAATAAGGACCAACTGGAAGAAAAACTGCACTTAGAGGAATATTGACTTTCCAGTTGGCATAAGCCAACTTCAGAATCCCAGGATGAGGGCTGAACCCCAACAAAATAGAACCTTAGACCCACCCTTTGCCAACAATGAGACCTGGAAGTATATAGCACTTGTTCCTTTCAAGCCTGCACTGTTTCAGTGAATACCTAGCTGCAGGGAAAAATAGCTTACAATGGTGAACTCTGAAAGCCAGCAGCTGAAGAGATAGAATCATCAGATTTCCCAGTCCACAGGCAAAAAAAGGTCAGAAAATGAGCAAACAGCAAAAAAAATACTTAACATTAAAAATTTCTTTGAGAATAAAGAGCAAAGCACAGGATCAACAGGGAATGGTGAGATCCAATCAACCACATACAAAACTTCATAGATAAAAGAGAATTTTTCTCATCTGAAAGAATTAAAAAAGGAATTCAAAAATCAAATGACAGGTCAAAGAAAATGGGAAAAAGAAATAAAGTAATAGGAAAAGAAAATAGATTAAAAAGCAAATTTGGTTATCTGGAAAAAGAGGCACAAAAATCCAATGAAGAAAAGAGCCCCACGAAAAATAGAATGGACCAAATGGATAAAGGAGAATCAAAAGGTCATAGAAAAAATTGAGGCTTTAAAAATTATAAATGGACAAATAGAAGCTAATGACCTCACAAAACATCCAAAAACAATACAAAAAGATAAAAAATGGAAGAAAACATGAAATATTTCATTGAAAAAATAACTGACTGGAAAAATAGATCCAGGAGAGACAATTAAAAAAAATTTAATAGACTACCTGAAAGTCATGACCAAAAGCAAAATGCTAGACAACATATCACAAGAAATTTTCCAAAAAAGACCTACCCTGATATTCCTGAACAAGAGGATGAGATAGAAATTGAAAGAATCCACACATTACCTCCTACAATAAACCCCCAAAAGACAACTCTAAGGAATGTTATAGCCAAGATTAAAAGCTCCCAGGCCAAGGAGAAAATGTCAAAAACAGTTAGAAAGAAACAATTCAACTATAGTGATCCCTCACCTATTGTAGGAGTTATGTTCCAGAGACTCCTGTAATAGGTGAAAATCTGCAATGTAGTAGCATTATATTTATTTTATTATTTATATGTATATACATATATATATATATATATGTATATACTAAGGCTTTATAAATCCTTCCCACTTTCCTATAAACCTTTTCCACACTCTTGTTAACATCTCCCACACTGAAACAAACAGCACCAAGGATACAGAACACATTGGCGTACTTGATTGACTTTCATTCCATCAGCCAATCTCATGTTGGCAAACTTGGGCAAGGGGTACTAGCATACTGCATTTCCATTGTGTACAATATAGTGTTCATCTGCAAAATCCCTTGATATAGCAAAGATTCCATGATTCAGAATTACATACATACATACATATATACATATATA
>NW_025374147.1:0-8608 GCF_016433145.1 Gracilinanus agilis
GGGGAGTGGGGTAGAGGGGTTGTGTGTAAGGTGGGCAGCTCACAGGTGGCAGAGCTAAAGTGGAGTGGAGCACTTGGGCCACTCCCCTCCCCCTCTCTACATTCACTGAAGACATTCCTCACTTCCCCTGTCCTTCTACCAGCAGCTGCAATGGGAGCATTCCTCCCCTATGTGGGGTAAGGGTATGGGCGAGGCATGCTCAGCACTTAGTGAGGGTGGAGTGGGGCATGGCACACAGTGTCTAAAAGGTTCGCTGTCACTGCTCTATAGTATAGTCAAGACTGCTAGTTACAAAGCAGGTGCTGATCAGCATGGAGGGAGTCCCTTCTCTGGAATTCCCTGCTTTAATGGAATAATCATGGGTCCAGATTTTTGTTTTTCTTTTTTTTTTTTTTAAGATTTTTTTTTTTTTATTTTAAACCCTTAACTTCTGTGTATTGACTTTTAGGTGGAAGAGTGGTAAGGGTAGGCAATGGGGGTCAAGTGACTTGCCCAGGGTCACACAGCTGGGAAGTGTCTGAGGCTGGATTTGAACCTAGGACCTCCCGTCTCTAGGCATGGCTCTCAATCCACTGAGCTACCCAGCTGCCCCCTGTTTTTCTTTTTAACAAGTTAATTTTGTGGATAGTTTCAACTTGACTGTTGAAATGACATCCTTCAGTTTTTGTTCAAGCTGAAATATGCCAAATACTAATATTAATCCCAATATTTTCTATATTGTCAAGATGGTAAAAAATAAAAGAACAAAAATAAGGTATTTCTTGTTCTACTAATGGAATTTCTCCTTTGCATTATTGAATTGGATTGTTACCATTTGGAAAGAAACAGTTCTAGGGACACAGAAAAAAAACAAACAAAAATTTGGAAGAAATTATCTTACAAGCATATTCAGCTTTTTCATTAATGTTCATTGATGATGGTGGAAGGAGCAGTGGAAAGAACAATGGAATCAGATAATTTATGTTTGAATCCCACCTTTCTTGCTTGCTTGTTACCTAAATAACTTTAGACATCTAACCTCCCTGTGCCTCAATTTCCTCACTGTAAAATGATGGGGTTATATTTGATGACCTCTAAGGTACATTTTGGCCATAGATTTATGATTCTATAATGAAAGAACTGATGATCCTAGGAGAGATATGCTTCTCTCCCATCCCCAATCTCACACCATTTCTACATAGAAAGAAGGAAAATGGAGGGAAGGGAAAGGAGTATGTTTGGACTTGAGGCATTTAGAGTCTTTCAATTAATGTTTCTCAAAATCTCATCAACAGATCTGTGGTCTCTAAGACCAGACTACTTTTTTGCTCACAATTTTTAATTCTGCTCTGACATTTCTCTTCTCATTCACATGTGAAGATGCCATAGTTTTATTTTTACCCGTTCAACTTTTTCTGTCTTATTTTCAACTAGGTGCTAAGGTGTCTGGTTCACTCCTCCTTTTGTCAGTTTGGTAATCAGAAAGAGTTAGAATGATGATAGTGTGCATTACTAAACAAAATGCTGCTGACTGTCTATTTGTTCATTTATCAGTCCTTTTATGAGGCAATGAGGAAAGAGCAGAAAGCAGGTGAAGTTCATGGGTCATCTTTATTGTTTCTTGACAGCTTCCAGGAGAACTGGGCGGAGGAAGGCAAAAACAGTACTGTGAGATCCTGAATTCTGTATATACATGAGAGCAAAGCAAGGAAAAGTAAATGCAGTACCTGCCTAGTGGAATATAATCTTCTTTGGGGCAGACTGATTTTTGTTTTACTTGGTATCCCTGGTACCTTGCACAGTATCTTGAACATACTGTGTATTTAATAAACACTCATTGAGTAAATGAACTTGGATCAATGGATGAATGCTGTAAAAAGATAGATTTGGCTTGATGTAAGGAGGAAAAAAAATACCTGTCTTATAATTAGATATGCTCCCCTACCTCCTGAATTAAATTGGATGACTCAGGTTATATACACAAGCATATGTGTTTATATGTATCAATGTGCACACATGTATACATACGTGTCTATGTATGTGTATAAATATGTGCATGCATACATGTATATATGTGTATATATGCATATATATACCCACATATGTTTAGTTCCCCCTTATTGGAGATTTTTAAGCAAAGGCATACTACTTTAGACTTCTAGTAGAGAGCATACTTGTTGTAGAATGAGCTGGTGGCCTCTGAGTCCATTCATTCCAATTCTGAGATTTTGAGAATTGGACTTAATTTTAAATAGCAGCTCAGCAGATTTAGTTCAGACAAATTTGTGTTCTGATTTAAAAGATGATTAAACTATAAAATGTGCTATGAAGAGAGGTGGAAGGATCTCATTTCTTTTGGATAGTTTAGTTGCAACACTACCTGGAGGGAGGCATTCAGCCTCTGAAAAAGAATCTCTAAGCCATGGCAAGTTGAGAAAGGATTGCTTTAATGCAGTGTACATTATAATTTTAAACTACCAGGAGTAAACGGCTACTCCTCTCACCCTTCCCCCCTACCTCCCAATATTCTTTTCCTTTCCTGGATCTGATGAGAACCTGACACATCTCTTCTCAGCCAAGAAAGGAAAAGATGAAACTGACACTTTGTTAGCAGTTGTATACTGAAACTAATTAATTCTAAAGAGGCTTAGAATTGTTCCTGTTGGCATTATTTGTGGTTTCCCCCTTTGTACAACTGTATTGCCCCCCTGTAAGAAGAGGGTGAGAAAGATACATTAAAAAAACTCTTACCTTCTTGATTCCAAGGCAGAAGAAAGGTAAAAGCCAGGCAATAGGGGTTAAGTAACCTGCCTAGTGCCACACAGCTAAAAAGTGTTTGAGGCTAGATATGAACCCAGGACTTCCATGTCTAGGCCTGGCTCTCAATCCACTGAGCTACCTAGCTGCCCCCCAAAAGATAGATGCTTTATATGATGCTGTATGACTTTGGGCAAGTTGCTTAGCTTCTTTGGAGGAAGAATTTGGATGAGACAATCACAAATTCCTCTTTCATCTCTAATACGATTCTGTGCTAAGTAAATTCAGTTTGAGAATCACGTAATTCTTTTATGTTGTCACAATTTTCTCAATTAATAATCACCTGTAGTATTAGCTCATAATACTGACTCTAGGATGAGTTTTTCACAAATTAATTCTCATTTATGAAATACTACATAAACCACTTACAATTAAATTCAAACCTTAAAAAAGGCAACTATACACATCTTGAGAACTATTAATGGTATTTGCTAAGAGGCTCAAGTTTGTTACCTTTTGCCCATCATTTTTTCACTTGGTTAGATTTGAGGTGGGGAGTACTTTATATATATATTTACAATTACTTGCAGCCAAATTCACTAGTGGTTTTCTCAGGTCTCCATGTTTAACTTTTATAGCATTCTTGATGGCTTTGGGTTTGAAATAGGACTTCATAGGTGCATTTGAGTGTGTTCCTAGTTTTGAATGAATGTCTAAGTAGCCAGGAGTAAGAACTGGAACAAGGGAGGGTAGAATGGGTAGAATGGGATACTCAGTGTCCGAAGACTGGATAGCTAGGAATCACAAGGAACTTAAAGAGGGTTGAGATGGGAAGAGGGATCCTTTTGGGGATCAGGAAGGAACGATTTAGGCACTGCTTCCTCATGAGAAAGGAACTTTAAAAAAGAGAATAAAGATGGAAATGTAATAACTGTAGCAGGTGAAACAAAATTGTTGCTTTGCATAGTTTCTGCTCAGGTCAATAGGGAGAGAGGAGCTTGCAATTGTGGCTGTTCTGTGGCACTGCTCCTTGGAGCAGCAGTCCAGAGATTCTACAGCGCTGCAAAATCTTCTTGTGACCAAAATCTGCCCCGGCTACTGAGCATGCCCAACTCCAAGCCACATAATCATTGCTGGCAGTGGATTCCACATCTCCAGATTTTAGTAATAGCAGTAAGGGAGGGGAGAGTAAGGAGTAGGGAAACAGGTAGGGGATAGTTAAACCTGAAAGTGAAGGAGCCCTGGGGAGGAGGAGCAAGACGGAAATGGGGAGGGACCTTAGAAAGTTATTCACCATTCTTTATTAACTTTGCCTAGGTCACAGAAAGAGCAAGCCTATTCGTTGGCCAAGGACAATCAATTCAATCCAATGAACAGTTCAAGAACAATTTATTAAGCCTTATCATTGTTCTGGGCACATTTTAGTAGACAGTAAAGATACAAAGATGAAAAATAACACTTCTTGCTCTTAAGGAACATCTAATAGAGATACAAGTGCAAAAGTCAATTTGATACATGGTAGATGGAAGATGTAGACAAAGCGAGCTAGGGAATTTTGAAGAGAGAGATTGCTTTTACGGGGGGAGGGGTTGAACAGAGAAAGCTTCATTGAGGAGGTAGCCTCTGGGATCGGTGTTGAAGCAAGAAAATTCAAACAAATATGAAGATAGAGTGCACCAGGGAGTGCACTACCAGAGTGCATGGGAGCTAGGGTCCAAGTAGGGAATATTATGGATTCTGACATGCCACAAATTATATAAAGCATATCGGAGAAAGGTTCATTTTAGTAGCAGAGAGATAGCCTAGTGGAGTGGATTCAAATTCAGAAGACATGGGTTTTAGCGCAGCCTCCGCTGCTCACTAGTCTCTATGGAATCATTTAACCTCAGTGAGATTCAGTGTTCATCTTACAGGGTGGTTGGTCCTGAATAGAGAATTCAAAAGCACCTGATTTGGAAACAAGATGACTAGGCTCTGCTGCCTGCTGCCAGTGGGCTTTTGACAAATCTTTGGAATCCGTTTCTTAAGCTATAAGGTGAAGGGGTTGGATGAAACCATATCAAGTTCTTTCCAGCCTTAAATCCCATGATCCAAATATGTCAAAATGCTATGAAAACTGAAGTGCATTGCAAATATAATTATTATAGCACTAATTATCTCTTATCATCTTATCTGCAATTTTGACATTTTTGTTTTTACTTCCTCGGCTTAATTGTATGTTCTTTGAAGGCAGAGAAGACACTTAAAGAGTGTACAATACACAATATTTATTATACTTCACCCTTGTGTCTCCATCAGCAGCAACAGTTTACACATTGAAGATTCCTTGAAAATATTTTTTCTTGAATGGAATGTTTATAGACGAATCGACATCGACATTATTTGCATTTATTTCCTTCCTACCAACAAATATTGACGGCTTATGCCTTGAGATTACTTTATGAAAATTACGCGGTATGATATGGACTCCATGTTACCAGAATCTTTCAATCAGCACCTGACTGAAAGCATGAAGCAAACAGGTAGTTAGAGCAGTACTGGTCCAGAAACATCCACTGATTCATTTCCTTTTCCTGGATGACCACTGTATTCCCTAGAAGATTATACTTAGGATCAGGATGGGGTAGGGGTAGATTTTACAGGTGAAGAGTTTGTAAGGCTGGGGTTCATTTGGTACTAATGGAAAGTTTTTTTTCTTTAATTACTTATTTTGTCAGTACCAGGAACTCACTCTGAAAACTACTCCCACTAACACAGATCTGTGATTGTCTTATGAGTTGCCTGGGGCACTGAAAGATTTAAGTGATTTACCTAGGGTCACAGAACTAAGTTGAGGCAGGACTAGAACCTAGGCAGATCAAGGTTCTGCCAGATTATTAAAAACAAAAACAAACAAAAACTCGGTTAGGGTACCGACAGTGTAGATGTCATCTGTGGAAAGGGGATTGTGGGGAGTGGAACAACGTCCTTCTATGCGCCATTGGTTTTTCGTTTTTCCTCACTCAGGGAATTCAGGGAGTCCCACTCAGGAACTTATAATATTGCTTCTACTTCTGGGCTGCTCAACTTCGTTTGCTGCAGCAATAGCATAAGGACCCCGGTGACAGCATTAGTAGGGCGGTGATACGTACAAAAAGCCATAAATCCACATATTTTTTTTTCAGAGCCTAAACGTGAGAGGTTTACTAGTCTAGTTCTGCGTAGGTGACCCCGGAAGAGAAACTTTTCGGAGGCAGAAGAGAGGGGAGAGGGAGTCTAAAGATAAAATCAAATAAACCTCGGTCTACTTTCCTCAGTTGTCCCAGTCCTCATTCGCTGTTCTCTTTGTCTCTTCTGCTCCCCAACCCCATGCAGAAACAATTTCCCGCAAGAAACCACATCCTTTGCTGCGCCAGATGTGCTCCGAGGTCCTGGGGATCTAGAATTGGGGTTCTCTAGTTTCCTGACCCTTTCCCCCTTTTGGCTACTAGTAAAACCTGGACTATTGGATCTCCCTTGCCTGCAAAACAAACTCCTTGGTGGCTTTCCCTCTGGCGGCAGCAGCAGCTGGGCATGCTCAGTTAGCCCGGGCCGGCTCGGGGGCAAATAGAAAGCTTTTGCGCGGAGCTGAGCTGGAGGCTGGAGGCTGGGTGAAGTGGGAGGGGATAGGAGGCAAGGGGGCGGGGGGAGGCTTGGAAGCCGGCTGCAGGCGCCTGAGGTTGCTGGGAGCGCTTCCTGACCTCCCAGCCCCCAAGTCAGTCAGGACTAAGAAGGAGGGAAAGGAGAACTACTAAAGGAAGAGTCTGCGTGGCTCTGGCTCTCGGAAAGAGCTGCGGCGGTAGCTGCAGTGAGAGAAGCAGGGAGGCAGACAGAGGGGACATCAGCAACTCACGAAGCAGCACGGACCCGGGAGGCGCGCGCTGTTCAGGATCCGCGGCGGCTTCGGGGCGGCGGCGGCGGCGGCCGCTGCTGCTGCGGCTGCTGCTTCTTGTTCTTGTTCTTGTTCTTCTTTTTCTGTACTGCTGCGATGTTTCACTGCATCCCGCTGTGGCGGTGTAACCGTCATGTGGAAACCATTGATAAGCGTCACTGCTCCCTAGTCTACGTCCCGGAGGAGATCTACCGCTACACCCGCAGCCTGGAGGAGCTGCTCCTAGACGCCAACCAACTCCGCGAGCTGCCCGAGGTGAGTGTGCCAAGCCCGGGGCGCCCGGGCTCACCTGGGGGAAGGCCAGTGAGCGGGCAGCCGAGCGCAGCTCCTGTCGGCTGCTTCCTGGGGAGTGTGCCCAGTTGTAAGGCAGCTTTGCCAGCCATAGCCCCCTCTGCCTGTCCTGATTGCCTTCTTTCCTCCCCATTGCTCCAACTCCGGGAGAATCTGAGGGACAGGTGCCCCTTATTCACCTGCTTCCCTCTCTCCTACATATGCATTGTGATCACCAAGGGATATCCATCCCAGGCAGAAAAAGTTTAATTGTTGTTGTTTTTGATGTAGAGACTTTTGCAATTAGAAAACTGCATTGGCTTTGGCAAGTTATGGAACGCAAATCCAGTGAATTAGGCTTCTGGGAATTCTTAATTTCATACTGATGAAAAAACCCAGTTTCCTTTTATTTGTTGCCAGCTTTGGAGTCAGAGCCTTGGGTTTGAATTCTGGCTCTGTCACTCCTACGAACCTGGGGAAATCATTTCTACTCTTGGGCCTCGGTTTCCCCATCTGTAAAATGAGGGGGTTGGACTAGATGGTCTTTTCTCGATCTAAATCAATGAGCTTATGTTTCACATCTCAAACCCATTGGAAAAAGGAGTCGTTTTTTTCCAGGGACTGTATCTTCCTCTGGGTAACCAGGGCATACCTACCTTCTTGGCAGGTAGGATTCTCCAGGTGGTGAAGAAGTAAAGTCAGTCTCCCAATCTAGGCATCTTAATTGGAATGTGTTCTGAGCCTTATCGGCAGGTGGGACTGTGCTCAGGACAGCTCTAGATTGGCTGGTTCTGCTGTTGGCACTGGGTGTAGCTTAGCTGACTGAGTAAAAGATAGTGGAGAGAGAACTGGGTGTGGGGAGTTGGAGGTGTGTTTCCTGGTGTCCACTGCTGAAAAGCTGGATGTTGGGTCTTGCTGCTGGGAAGGTGCACTGTCCTCTCTCTTCCTTTCCTCTCTTCCTCCTTCATTTCTCTCTCTCTTCCCTATTACTTTACCCCTTGTTTCCTCTACTCCCCCAATAAAAATCAGCAGAACCTTTGCCTGGCTTTCCTCCTTACTGTTATAGATTGGCAGAGGGCAGAATTTTGATATCCTAATGGATTCTTAGTAATGCCCTCTATCTCATATTGTTTACATAAATGAATCACTCAGCTGAAACCGAACTTGTCAAAAGGTACAGGTGAATCGTGTTTTGATCAAGGGACTTGAGGGCCTTGGAACTCTTCATGATCTCCAATACCCACTTTGGAAGCCAAGTTGGAGAATGACCTTCAGAGAGAAATGCCCACTTTCATGGGTGTGTAGGAACTGAGAGTTCACTAAGTCTAAAAGTGTTCTGGGAGAGGTTGAACTTACTGCCTCAATGACTGTGAATTGCAATTTTTTCAGGCTCTGAAATTTATTAAATTACATTCCTTTACTACTGCTAGTGGGGGGGCAGTTTCTAAAGTCTAATGAAGAGTCAAAATTCAATCATTTGGCCTGTTATCCTCCCAAATCATCATTATAAAAGACAATTTGCTGAAATGAAATGCTCAGTGATTTGTTCTTATGACTAGACTTGATGTCCAATATTGATAGTTGTTTTTTTTTATAATTCTTTTTTTGTTTGTTTATTTTTTCCAAACATTTATTAATATTCATTTTTAACATGGTTACATGATTCATGCCCCTCCCTTCCCCTTCGCCCCC
>NW_025374148.1:0-1618 GCF_016433145.1 Gracilinanus agilis
TCCTTTGGAGATAAGCTCCCTCCCTCTAAAATCCTCAATAACAGGCCCACAGTCCATCAATGAGTTTGTCCTAGAAGTTTCTCTCTTGAGAAAACCTCCCAGAGTTCACGTACTTCTTCCATAGCCTGGAAGAACTCATTGTGATCTGCATTTGACAAGGAAGCATTTGAAGGAATATCAAAATAGAAAAAAATAGTAAAGGGTTATAAAGATAACAATATGCTATTATATTCAATAAACAGAGATAATAACAGATAGTGGGTAGGGGTATGAGGTATGACAATGGAAAAGTCTGAAGATTACATAAGACATGACCCATACTCTCTTGGAGCTTAATCTAGTGGGAAGGGGAGATAGAATACATATAATAATAATAATAATAATAATAATAATATAAAATATTGCATGTAAAGAGTATATAATGTACTGTGTATTAAGTGAAGTAGACCTAAAGCCCTTTCCAGAGGAGAGAAAAAATGGGAGAATCTTCAGTCTTGGCAAAAAGAACAATGTAATGTGCATTTGTCCTTATAAAAAGGTCCCATGTAGATATAGGACACATCCCATGTGTTAATGACAGGATAATGTCTTTAAACTCCTTCCTCTCGCAATGTTATTGAAAGACATTCTCTGCCCCCACCCAGAAAGATGAATGAGAACAAGTTCATGTGACCAATCTATATTACTCCCAGACTGAAAAGTGAAGAATTGCTTCTAATTAAATCTGATTTCAGTCTATAGAAACCAGGCAGTAAAAAAAATGACCCCAATTTGACATCATTCAAATATAGGAAGCCAAAGAGTAAGACAAAAGAAAATATAGCCATAATTCAACAGCCAATATAGGTAGAAAAATAAAGATATACTGGTAGTGAACAGGGGACCAGATAGAGACAAAAAGATGCAGTTAGCTCCCTGACTCTGCAGCTCTTAACCTTTGTAGCTGGGGGCCACTTAATTCATACTTTTAAATTCATCCCTCCCTTTCCTAGATTTTGGGATCAATTGTAACCAAAGGTAGATTTCACCTTCACTTTCACCAAATGGTCTAGATACTAGACCATGTCTTAGCGTGCACAAAGTCCCCACTGTTATTATCAAATGAAATAGTTTTAAAGTGCTTAATAAATGCTTGTTCCCTTCCCCTTACCTCCTTCCCTATTGCTGTCTCTATTTGAGCTTATAGTCTAGGTTCCAGATTTAGGTTCATGTCTTCTACCTAAGTTTTCATACTAGACTCTTTTAGCTGTTATGGGCCTAGAATCCAGCCTTGCCCCCCCTCCAAGTTAGTGTTAGCCAAATTCACCTTTCTTTTTAAGCCTTTTTAAAAACATTAAAAAATTATACTTTATTTGATTTTTAATTAGCAAGTATTATTTTTCTCCTTCTCCCAGTTGAAAAACTAAAATGAAGTACTTGCAATGAATGTAGTCAAAGAGAACAAATAGCTGCATTGGCCACATCCAAAAATGCATGTTATTTTTTCACCTTGTATCCATTACTACTCTGTCAGAAGATGGGTAGAATGCTTCATCACTACCAGAGTTCTAAAGTCTTTCAAAGTAATTTGTTTTATGCTGTTTTGTGATTGAATAAACTATCCTTCTGGTTCCATTCA
>NW_025374149.1:0-5771 GCF_016433145.1 Gracilinanus agilis
GGGGAAGGAAGGGAGGGTGAGAGGGAACCGACTGGTGGCCCGCTACGTGCCGTGCGCCTGCGCGCTGCCGCCTGGACGGGACTTAACTCATGATTCGGTAGGTTTTTCTCGCGCTTGGGATGGGAGGAGGTGGAGGGAGGGAAACCAGGAAGTCACATGGGGCTGTATTTGTAGCTGTTGCTACCGGGGTGAGGTGAGCTGGTAGCAGAGTGCTGGGCTCCTGCGCTAGATTTGGGTCTGCGGTTCAGAACGCCCCGAACTCAACTCACGGCGCAAGGAGAGAACATCAGCTCAGGTTCCGCCTACGCTCCGAAGATTCTTCTGACTTCCATTCATGGATTCTTGAGAAGTTGGTTCTGCAAGATTTCTCAAGTCCACTGGATCATTTTGCAAGATGGGAAGTCAGGAGCCCAGAGAAAGTGACTTGATAGGCTCATACTGTTAGTTATTGACTCAGCTCGAACCTAGTTCCCAATATCCCACTTTCCATTTACTGTTCATCCAGTAAGCATTTATTAGGTGCCTGTTTATGTACTAGGGATGCAAAGAGAGGCCAAAAAAAAATGCCCTCGAGGAACTGACGGTCTAATGGAAGAGGCAACATGCAAACAAATACATGAAATACATGCCAAGCAAGCCATGCAGTGTTTTATTTTATTTTATTTTTATTTTTAGGAAATAATTATAAGAGGGAAAAACACTGAAAATTAAGAGGAGTCATTGGAAAGCTTTCTGTAGGAGATGGGATTTTAGTTGGCTCTTAAAGGAAGCCAGGAAGACCAATAGTGGAGAGGAGGAGGAGGGAAGCCATTCAGGAATGGGGGACCGAGGAAGAGAATGCCCAGAGCTGATAAATGGATCAACTTTTTGGTGCAACTGCCTGGAGGCCAATATCACAGGCTCAAATACTATGTGCTGGGGAGTTAGGTAACAGAAGGCTGGAAATGTAGGCGGGGCTAGGTTGTGAAGGGCTTTAAATACCAAGGTTTTCTATAGTGATTTAAGATTTACAAAGTGCTTTATTTGCATCAATTCAGCTGAATAGTGCAAGTATTACTGCCCCTATTTTTAAAAAAAATTTTTTACTGCTCCTATTTTTCAGAAAGCCTGTGTCCCTAATTAACCTGGTTTTTACAGGTTAAGTGACCCATAATTAATATCTGGACTTTTTCCACTATCCATTTTGTTAATGGTACTAAAGGTGAGGATAGATTTCTCTTTGTTTCAGCGACTCAACTTGGCCTTTGAGGGATACCTTGACTCTCCTACAAGGTTTAGGGAAAAAATTCTAGGAATGGATTTTATTCATTGTAGGTTTGGGCAACTTAAACAGCAGTTCTGGGTGGTTGCTTGCTGCTTGTACTTTGTAGTAAAATTGTGTTTAACCACTCAGAGTAATTAATACTAAAAAGCATATAGTGCAAGCTGTTACAGATGGAGGAACAAAAAAGAATTGGAGGGTTTGCATTTTCATCATAGGATTGGGTGCAGTGAATTAGGACTGAATTTAACCTTATCCATCATTTCTCCTGAGAAAATTTTCAGTCTGTCCTCTCCATGATAACATTTTGATTTAGGACACTGGTAAAAAGTCCCTTTGGGGTCATGAAGAACTGAGGGAGGGGATAAACCTCTACTGCCTCAGAATGTGATAAAGTGAAACTAGTGGGGAACATAAAATCACAAGACCTGGCTTTTCACTGACCAGCTGTCAACTTTGGACAAGTTACTTAACTTCCCTGAGTCTCAGTTTCCTGGTCTTTGAGACACTTGTCTTGCCTACCTCATAAGCCTTTTGTAAAGGTGAAATAAGAAAAAAAAAAAACAAAACAGGTGATAAACTACGAGATTTCACGCTCCATTAGGTGAGGAACCATGTTTTCTGAATTTTTCTCTCTCTATCCATCTAAGCATCTAGCATAGTGACCTAATTAACAAACGTATGTAGTTATTGTAAAGTATTTAGCCTGAAAAAGAGAAAATTTAGTTTAGGAGTAGGGAGAAGAAAAAGAAATATTTGAAGCATTATAATATGTAGTAGCCTCCTGCTTGGCCTCATAGAACAGAAATAGAAATAATGAATAGAAATAGCAGAAATATAGATTGTAGATGCATATAAGGAAAAACTTCCTCACAGACAGAACTTTGTACAAGTAGAATGGGCTGCCTTATAAACTGGTGAACTCTTTTTGTCAGTGGAAATCTTCAAGTAGAACCTGGGTAGCCATTTATTAGGCCTATCAAACAAGGGAGAGAGCAGAGTCAAGATAGTGTCTTAGAAGCAGCAAAAGTTGATTTCTCTATGAAAACATTTCCACACCAATCAAAAAAAAAGTGCTTCAAGGGGGACAAAAAACCAAATCCAACAAAAAGACAGACCTGAGGGACCTCCTGCTCAATTCAACTTAAAAGGTTCACAGAAAAGGTTGAATTCTTGGGTTTAAGGCAGTGATAGGCAAACTTTTTAAAGAGGGGACCAAAGGAAAGAAAATGCTCATCTGTCAGTCTGTTTCTAAGGCAACTCTTTTGAAGTTTCATTGTATTGTATCCTACTCATTGTATTTGTCAGATTAGGAATAATGTCACAGCAGGATAGAACATTTCAGAGCCCCCCCCCCCCCAGCATCTGACCCACAGGCCATAGTTTGCCCATCATTGGTTTAAGGAAAAGAAAGAAAGAAGATCCCAGGGCCCTTTCCCTACCTACTATGCTGAGATTCTGGCAGGCAGTGGGATCTCAGGGCAAGGGCTCCAACCAGGAAGGAGTGCCTTGCTACCACAACTATGTGAAGCTCAGGATTCTGACCACAGCTGGCAAGGAGGCAGCTGGAGGAGAAAAGCAGAGAAGAGGACAGGCTGGTCGAAGTCTTCAGCCACCACACCCTCATCTGGGGCCTCTGCCTCTGGAAATGTTGGCATCTGGGCACATTCAGCTCTGTAGATAAGCTCAACTGGTTTGATCCAGTTTATCAATAGTGCAGAGAAGAAGTCTCTAGAGGACAGAGGGCTCAATCTCATGAATCTGGCAGAAAACCAGAGGAGCAAGGGTGCAGAGTGGACACAGAGCCAGGCTTGGCAGCGGGACAAAGCCATAGGTCTCTCCTGCTAGATCCAACCTAAAAGGTATGCAGATAAAGACAAATTCTCCAGTATAAGGGAAAGATCCAACACCTCTCCCCCATCTATTGTGCTGAGACCCATGGTAGGAATCTGGCTGACTGGGATCCCAGGGCTAGGACTGCAACCATGACAGAGTACCTTGGTACCACTACGGGAAGCTCAGGGCTCTGACCAGACCTGGCAGGGAGGCAGCTGGTAGAAAGGAGTATAGAGGAAGACTAAGGGTAACTACCTTCAGCCTCCACACCTTCACTTTCACCTTTAGCCTCTGCTGGCAGCTGGGGAAGATCTGGCCTCAGGGCACAATACAATTGGTCAGCTCCATCAGCCTAATCCAGTTAATCAGCTAAGGAAAGAAGAAGCCCCTTCAAGTCAGAAAATCCCAAATTCACAGATCCAACAATTAAACAGAGGAGAAGAATACCACCAATAAGGAGGGGGAAAGAAAGAAAAAATATGACTAAACAACAGAAAAAGGAAAAAGAAATTAGAATTGACAACTTCTATTCAGGTCTATTCAGGTAACGAACAAAGAACAAATGGAACAGAGGAGGACCAAGAAACACCAAGCAAAAACTCAGGAACTCCAGCAAATTGGATCCAGGCTCTGGAAGAACTCAAAACACAATTCAAAAAACAAGAGAGGTTAAAGAAAATTGGGAAAAGAACTTAAAAAGCAAAATAGGTATCTGAAAACAGAGGCACATGAACTAAAAACAAGAAAATAATGTCTTAAAACCCAAAATTGACCAGCTTTAAAATGAAACAAAGAAAGTAAAAGATAAAAACAGTGGCCTACAAAGTAAAATAGATCAAAAGGAAAAGGAGGTTCAAAATGTCACAGATGAAATTAAGTCTTTAAGAATTAGAATTGAACAATTAGAAGCAAATTATTTCACAAGGCAGCAAGAATCTATAAAACAAAATAAAAAAATGAAAAAGTTGAGGAAAATATGAAGCACTTTATTGATAAAACAACAGACCTAGAAAATAGATCCAGAAGAGACACTTTAAGAATTATTGGTCTACCAGAAAGTCATGACCAAAGAAAAAAGCCTGGGCATCATTCTACAGGAAATTATCCAAGAAAACTGTCCTGATGTTCTTGAACAAGAAGGTAAAGTAGAGATTGAAAGAATCCACAGATCACCTCCTGCATTAAATCTGCAATTGACAATGCTCAGGAATGTTATAGTCAAATTCAAGAACTTCCAAATTATTAAGTGGCTATGTGGAAGTGGATACAGCAAAGGAAGAGATTGGGAGTTTGTGCAGTAATCCCCTCCTCACTCACTGTTGAAGTTAGTAATACTATGAGACTAAATGGGGTTCCCCTTGGGAAATGGGGTACCCAAGGAAGGCGTGCCACCCCGCAAGGGTTAGAGGGAAGGCTTCCACACAAGCAGGGGTATGTGGTGGCCCAGTTCATTGCTGCTCTGAACCGGGGGTCTCACAAGACTTCCCCTTGATCAATCATCTGCACCACAGGCGGTCTGGCTTATTGATGGAACCAAGCCAGATAAAGCTGTAGCACTTTAACTGTCTCCCAAACAATTTGTAACACTATCTGACTTTAAAGTATTTAATGAAGTTATCAGGGTAATGGATAAGGGTGAAGGAATAAGTGGTAGTCAGTGGGCACAGGTTACCCTAGTGCTTAACCCCTTTAGGTCCGTCACCTTGGGCAGACTGAGTCTGTCTCAACCCAAAGTTTCTCCTGCCCTTCCTGCCAAATCTGTGCCTAATATCTCAGTTCAGTCTGTTATTAATTGATTAGGGTCTCTATAAGGCAAGGTTCAAGGAAAGTTGGTGTGTCAGAGATCAGAGATTTCTGGACTCCCCAAAACTGGTTGGCATGGTCTTGAACAGTGTAGATATCTCAGTTGGCAGTGAACAAGGTATCAGATCTTCTGTATCAAATCAGGAAACTCTCAAGGATTGCCTTCAGGTTGGCCAGAGCTTATTTCTCCATCTTCCCTCACCAAGCTCCTATCCCTGAAGACCCTGTTCTTAGGAAAATCCTCCTCAGAAGTCCCTCTGCTCTTTCAACTGCCGTTTGGTCTCTTGCTCTTCTTCCAACATTCTGTGTCTCCTAAGAATCTTCCCTTTGCTTCCATTCTTACACAAACCAAGGAAAAAATATTACAAACTGCTAAAAAGAAACAATTCAGATATCATGGAGCCACAATTATGATTACACAGGACCTGGCTTCATCTACACTAAAGGACCGGAAGTCATGGAATATAATATTCCAGAAAGCAAGGGAACTGAGTCTATAACCAAGAATCAACTCCCCAGCAAAATTGACTATATTCTTGCAGAGGAAAACTATGGTCAGTTAATAAAATAGAAGATTTCCAAGCATTCTGAAGAAAATACCAGACTTAGAAAAATTGATGCCCAAATACAGAACTCAACAAAACCATCAAAAGGTAATTAAGAAAGGGGGGAAAACAAAGCAAACTTTTTTTAAGGGATCCAGTAAGTTCAAATGATTTGTATTCCTATAAGAAAAGATGATATTGGCAACTCTTAAAAATTGTTATTATCATCAGGGTAGCTAGACGAAGTATACTTAGTGACAAATTGTATAGTTTGAAATCTCTCTCTCTCTCTCTCTCTCTCTCTCTCTCTATATATATATATATAT
>NW_025374150.1:0-5388 GCF_016433145.1 Gracilinanus agilis
GAGAGAGAGAGAGAGAGAGAGAGAGAGAGAGAGAAGACTAAATAGAGAAAAATAGGATGGAGAGAAATATGCAGTAAACATAACTATGAAAGTGAATAGGCTGAACTCATTCATAAAATGGAAACAGATTGCAGAATAGATTAACAATCAGAATCCAATAAATGTTGTTTTGAAGATACAGGCATGAAACAGATACATCCAGAGTAAAAATAAAAGGCTAGTGCAGAATCTATCATGCTTCAGCTGAAATGGAAAAAAAAAAGTTAACAATCATGATCTCAGAGAAAGTAAAACTACATCTTGCTAAAAGGAACCATAGACCATGAAGCAACATCAATACTAAACATATGTATGCCAAATGGTATAGCATCCAAATTCTTAAAGGAAAAGTTAATTGAGTTACAGGTAGAAATGGACAGAAAAACTATAATGTTAGAGGACGTCAACTTTCCCCTCTCAGAACTAGGTAGATCTAACCATAAAATAAATGAATTAAAGAGATAAATAGAATTTTATAAAAGTTAGATATGATAGACCTCTGGAGAAAATTGAAAAGTAATTTGTAATTTGAAGAATAAGAAATATGCTTTGATCTCAGGAATGCATGACAACCTCATGAAAATTGGCCGAGTATGGGGGCATAAAAACCTCACAACCGAATTCAGGAAAGAAACAATATTAATGCATCCTTTTCAGAACAGATCATATTAACTATAACATATTAGGATGTGATTAGAAACATTTCAAATTCAATACTGAGATTCAGACAGGGAGAGATCACAGAAAGTTTCATGAAGGAAGTGGTCCTTGAATGCATTTTGACTGGCAGGGAGGATTTCAGTAGGGATTCATAGGACTTTGTGTGGGAGAAGATGGAGAGGGGGTAGCACATTCCAGGCATGTGGAAAAGCATGAGCAAAGACAGAATTGAAGTTAAGTGTAATAAAATAGGGTGACTATGAATGGGCCAGTTTAACCAAAACAGTCAGCTGTGAATTGAAAGCACTTAATAAATACTAGGTGACTAGAATCGAACTGAATTGTGAAAATCTGTGAACCCTGTGAAAGTCAGGAGGGACAGCTTAGGCTAACCTAAAGAGGCTAGATCTGGATTTTGGAGGGCCTTGAATGCCAGGTCAAGGTTTTGAACTTTATTTGATAAGCAATGAAGAACACTTGAATGTTTTTGAGCAGGGAAAAATTGAAGCCAACGCATTAACAACATTCCTAGCAGTAGAAAGCTAAGGAAAGAATAGCAATTTTCTCCATTGATGATGACATTAACTCCCAATGGCTTCGATTATTACTTCTACAAAGTTTATAGTTCATTAAAAATCTTTCTCTCAAGCACTGGCCTCTACCCAAAATTCTGGACCCACATCTGTTACCACCAACAAAATATCTCCTAATGACTCCCCAAACTGAAGTTTCTTTTCCTGTCCTCTCTTCTGACTTTACTATTTTGAGTGCTATCTTTGGTTATCTTGGTGTCATCACTTTTCCTTGTCCATCAAATAAAATAATATTTGTAAAGTGCTTGGGCACACAGCTGGCACTTTATAAATGCTTATTTCTTCCTTTCCCTCATCTCCAATTTGTCTCTAAGTCCAGCCAATATTATTTTTACACTATCTCTCAGTCTATTCCTCTTCTGGCCATCATTTTCATTCACATGAGCTGAGGCTGTAGTTTTAATGAACCTTCCTCCCACCATTTTCTCTCCCTTCTTAACCATCCTTTACACCAATGCTGGATGAAATATATTCATAGTTTTAACTCTGTCACTCATTTCTTCAGAAACTTTCAATGGCTCCCCATTGCTGATGGATTAAAACTCCCATTCTTTGGCCTGGCATTCAAAGTGTTCCACAGTCTAGTGCCATGTTACCTTTCCTTCATCCTTCTCCAGGTAGTATTGCTAACTCAATGCAACACAATTCAATAAATATTGATTAAGTGCCTACTATGTGTCAATCACTGTACTAAGTGTCTACCAAATCAGAGACCTCTTTACTCTGGAAGTTCACTCTTCTACTAGACTGCTTCTCCATTGGAATTATTCTCTGTTCTGAGGTCTCAGATTCTGATGGTCCAATTTCTCCCAGAACCTTCAATTTAAGGAGGAAGACCAGTCCAAAAATATCTTAATCCCTCTCCAGGTTACATTTCTGACATCTCCACAGAACATTCTTTCCCCATTAAGATGTAAGCTCCTTGAGGGCAAGGACTATCTTTCTGTTTGAAGTTGCATTTCAAGGATTAGGATTTGGTTTCTAAAATATCATAAACTCTTTATAAAAAAAAAACACTTTACTTTCCATCTTAGAATCAATGCTAAATATCAATTCCAAGGTGTAAGAGTGGTAAGAGCTAGGCAATTGTGGTTAAGTGACTTGCACAAGGTCACTGAGCCACCTAGCTTGCCTCTATATAATAAGCTCTTAATAAATGTTTGTTGTTGTTGATTTTCCAACCTTATTTCATATCTTATATGTACTTACTCATCATCTCTCTTGTGTCCCATACTTTGTTGTCTCCTATTGACATTTCTTTTCTCATACTGTTGCCTCTAGCTATATTTCCCTAATCTTCACTTGGTAAAATATTATTTGTTAAAGTCCAGGACAAATTTTTGAAGGTTTTTACTCTCTCCCCCTTGTTAGAAATGATCAGGAGCAGCTAAGTGGAAGGGGAAGCTAGATGGTTCAGTGGATAGGGAGCAAGGCCTAGAGACAGGAGGTCTTGGGTTCAAGTCTGACCTCAAATACTTCCTAGATGTATGACCCTGGGCAAGTCACTTAAACCTATTTGCCTAGTCCTTACTACTCTGCTGCCATGGAACCAATATTTTGTATTGATTCTAAGAAAGAAGGCAAGAGTTTTTTAAAAAGAAAGAAATGATAGCATGTCACAGGGACCTTTCTTTGGAACCTTTACTAAGATAAACATATATATATTTAAATATGTCATATACATATACATATGCATACATATATACATATGCATACATATACATACATTATATATTTTTATTATATTCATATTATATATATTATTAGACAATAAGTGCCATGAGAGGAGGGACACAGTTATTGCATATTAAAAGCAGTTAACAATGTTGTTTTAATGCAGTGATTCCCAAGGTGGGTGCTACTGCCCCCTGGTGGGTGCTGCAGTTATCCAGGAGAGCGGTGATGGCCACACTTTTTTTGTATTACATTCTATTCTGAGTTCAATACATAGTTTCATAATTTCCAGGAGGCGCTAAGTAATATTTTTTCTGGAAAGGGGGTGGTAGGCCAAAAAAGTTTGGGAACCACTGTTTTAATGGAAAGAGCCCAGTTAAGAGGCTATTGCAAGAGCTCTGATAATGTGGTCCAGAACTAGGGCAGAAATAGATTGAAATGAAAAAATGTGAGTGATATTTCAAAAATATAATCAATAGGACTTGGCAACTGATTGGATATGGGTTTTGAAGGAGAAAGAAGGATAAAAAATGAGTCTGAGGCTTATAGCTTGGAAGGATGATGGGACCATTAACAATAATAGTGAAGTTAGGAAGAAGGGAAGATTTTGAAAGAAAGATGATAAGTTCAACCTGACACACATGAGTTTAAGATTTTAGTGGGACATCTAGATGGAACTATCTAGCAGGGAGGTGAAAATTCAGAATTAGAGCACAGGAGGGAAATCAGAGCTGAAGGTATTATATCTGAGAATTATTTGAAGAAAACTTCCTTATGGATGAGATTACCAAGAGAAATATAAGCTTTAAGGTTTGCAAAGTGCTTTGCATATATTATTTCATTTGATTCTCAAACAAATCTGTGAAGTAGGTCCTATTATTATCTCATTTTATAAATGGAGAAATTGAGGTAAAGAGAAACTAATGGATTTGTCCAGAGTTACTAAGCTAGTAAGTTTCTGAGTCCAAATATGAATGCAGATCTTCCTGACTCCCAAGTCCAAAACCCCACCCACAAAGCGATCCTACATATAGAAAAGGGGCTGAGAACTGATCTTCATCATAGCTTATTTGTTGTTGTTTAGTCATTTTAGTCATATCTGATTGTTTATGACTACATTTGTGGTTCTCTTGGCAAGGATAATGGAGTGGTTTGCAATTTCCTTCTCTAGTTCATTTTACAGATGAGGAAATTTTTTAAAAACAGGGTTAAGTGACTTACCTGAGGTCACACAGCTAGCTAGTAAATATATGCGGCCAGATTTTAACTCAGGTCTTCCTGACTCTGGACCTAGTACTCTATACTTTGCCATCTAGCTGCCCCTATAATAGCTCCTAGGGCCACAGATTTAAAACTGGAAGAAACTTTAGAGGTCATCAGATCCAATCTTTTCATTATATAGATGAAGAAACTGAGGATAAGAGATGCTAAGTAACTCACTAAGCGTTACAAAGACAGTACGTATCTGAGATGAGATTCTAAACCAAATATTATTGAATACTTTTTTAACTACATGAGATACTTCTCAAAGTTAAGGAGACAAAGAAGGAAAAAATAGAGATTAGAGATTTAAGAATAAAATTATGAGGATAGTTTCTCAGAATCAAGAGGAGACATAGTCTAGGAGAGGGATGTGAAGAATGCCAAATATGATAAAGAGGACAACAATGATGAAGAACAAGGGAAAAGTCATTGAATTTGGCAAATAAAAGAGAGCAATCTCAGAGGCTTGGTTGTGCTGGGTAGACACCAGATTGCAAAGGATTGAGAAATTGGGGGGAGGGGGGGAGTGAGGAAGCTGAGGCTTTGATTACAGGATACTTTTTAAAATCACCTTTTGATGTTTTGTTCTGCTTTGCTTTTTCTCCCAGGCACTTAACATAATTTTTCAAAATTCCTGAAATGACAGTTACCCTAGGAGTTATAGTTTTGTTTCAAAAGAAAGATTTGAGTCTTCAGAACTTGAGGGACAATACTTTTTGTGTTCCACTAAGGGAGCCTTCATTGGTAAATGGGTGGCTACAACACAAACTTCAGTGAATGTGATGTGTGGCGTGTTTATGTGTGTTTGTGTGTGTGTGTGTGTGTGTGTGTGTGTGTGTGTGTGTCTGTATTAATCAGCAGGAAGCTGAATGCAACAAACCAAACAAGGTTTTTCCATTTGAAAAGTCAAGAGTTTCTCTGTTGCGAATGCTAAAAGGAGACCCTGACTGTCTATATTCACATAAAATACAATTAGTTGTTTTCCAGTGTTAGCTCTTCCTTGATGCTTCTAATCACATTCTAAATTTCATAGAAATCTTATTAAATTTAATAGCTTTAAAATTTTTTAATCTTTAATTTTTAAATCTTTAAATAATTTTTATTTTTTATTTTTATAATTTTAATTTATTAAATTTTATTAAATAAAATACTATTAATG
>NW_025374151.1:0-8418 GCF_016433145.1 Gracilinanus agilis
CAGCTGCAGAGGGATTTGGCCGGCTCTCCTTGACCCCAGAGGAAAGATCTTAGAGCAGTGAGTCAAAGCTACAGAGAGGGGGAGTTAGGGCGATTGTCATGGCAAACTTCCCACCAATTACAGTGGTCCGAAATTGGAATAAGGTTACCTTAGCAAAGAGGTTTCCAAACAAAGGTTAGATTGGCTTGGGCTGGTTGACCCTCTCATCCAATCCTGAGCTGCTGTAGGAGCCTTGGCATATAAAAGGTGGTAGAAATGGCCAGACAGCAATTACTGGGGAAACTACTTTAGGGACTGATTAAACTAAAAGCTAGCTTGCTGTCTGGAGCCAGGGAAGTAGTAGGGGTCCTTCTGTGCTCCAGGAAGGCCAGGCCACCCCTGAAACTGATGCTATAGTCACTTCTGGGCAGCACATGTTAAGATAGAGATGGACAAGCCCCCATCCATGAGGCTGACCTTCAATGGCTCAATCAGCCAGGAAGGTAACCCGGAGCTCTCATATACCAGCTATAGCAAGAGGGACCCCAGGAGGCTGGTGTATCCATCATCAAGGGCTGCCCTCTGCCAAGTGAGCAGAGGCTCATCACCCCAGGCTTGGCCACAGGGAGATAAGATTTCTTTCAGGCTCATACATTCTGGGTGTCCATTTGGTAAAGGCAGAGAAATATAGAGGGTGGAGGAAAACCTACAAATCACAGCTATTGAAACATTTGTTTCCTGTGGCAACTCACAGTTCCAGCTGAAGGAATCGATCAAGTGAGAACTGAGATTGAGCAGGAAAGAAGCCGTATGGAAGAACCTGCAGGGCCCTTGGGTGGAAGCAGGTCAGCTTTGCTCTATGTGGCCCCAGTGGGGAGAGCTAGGACTGAGGAGGGAGGTTGGAGGGAAGCCAATGTCAGCACAGCCTAGGGGAGCCCTCAGAAGCAGAGCTGTCCAGGGGGGAAAAGAGGCCACATAAGTGACAGTCATGGATAAGCGGAGGCTGAGTGACCCTTTAACACACATGCTGTGCCATCTGGGAGCAGACGCCCTCTGCCATCTCTGGGACTTTGTTGCTCAGACAGTGCTAGGCTGTTGGCCCACTTGGATCGCATCACAGCCAAGGCCACTCAGCCCTCAGAGGCTGCTGCAAAGTCTCTCCTGCAACAGAGCACATCTACTGACTGCCATGTGCTCAGCTGCCCAAAGAAGGAATAAAAAGCTACACTAGAGGGGAGGAGGAAGGGATCGAGTGACTACTCTGTGCCAGATACCATGCTAAGCTCTTTACAAATATCCTCTCATTTTATCAGGGACAATGGATAGAGTTACAATGTTCAGGGACCCCCTGGAAGCACAAGGTCCTCCCACCCCAAGTAGGGTCCTGGTAAAGTCCTTGGTTTCCCCATGAGATACTGCACTATGAAGCTCTCCCAGGGGAGGTTTGGGGAAGGGATGCTGCCACCACCATCCAAAAGGGAACCCAACCATGGGAGGGCCTTTTGTTTTGAAACAGGAAGACTGGGTGTGCCAGTGAAGCTCCTTGGGGGCCTGCAGGGTATCTCCTTAAAGCCATTTTGGAAAGGAGGAACCCAAAGGAAAGTAACTGTTCTGTCCCTCTGCCAATCAGAGGGAGACAATATCCTATAGAGAGACCTTGGGATATGCTGAAGGGAGCCCGGCCTCAGTTATGGGATTTCGGGTATACAGTGGACTTTTAATGAATCACTCAGCCCCTGGGAGTCTCCCATTTTTCTCATCAGGAAATAAGGGTGTGTGTTAGATGACATTGAAGTCCCCTCCAGATGGAGATCTGGGCTCCTCTGGTCTCTGCCAGCCCTAAGCCTTCATTGCCTGGTCTGAGAAAGGCCCACAAGGACCATCAGGCAAAGAGGGAAAGAGCTCAGGTCCTGGAACAAGAAAAGTCATTCACTGTCTGGCCAACCACATCAGCCTCTTTGGGCCTCATTTTGTAAGTAGAACGGGAGCATCCTGCACGGTGTCCTGTGTTTGGAGATGAAAGGGGCCTTTAATCCAGCTATTTCAGATTCCTCATTTTACATATGGGGAAACTGAGGCCCAAAGGGAAGTGAGTGTCAGCAGCATATGGAAGCAGAAATAAGGCCTTCTATGAGGATAATACAGGTGCTAATCACTCCTGGATCAATGGTTAGGGAGAAGCTATATTTTGAAGTGCTTGTTAAGAGAATAAGTGGGGAGCAAAGAATGATGGGAGCAGAAGGGCTTCCCTTTTGTGCCAGAGAGCTCTCAGGCACTCAGTCTGCCATTGCCCAGGAACCTCTTCTCAGAAGAAGGATGCTTTAAGTACATACACAAAGTAAAATCCAGGGGACTTCAAAGAAACCGATTCTATTGAAATAGAGTTACCAACCCTTTTTTACAAAATAAATTCATAGATATCAGATTAAAGACTGCTGGATTTGAATGAGATGGTTGATGAGAGGCAACAAGAAGCCAAAGTAGATAAGGAGGACACGGGGTCTGGACTCAGGAAGATCCAAGTTCTAATTTGGTCTCAGACACTTACTAGCTGTGTGATCCTGGCCAAGTCACTAACCTCTGTCTGCCTCTTTTTCCTGAACTGTTAAGTGGAAAGAATAAATAGCCCCTACTCCCACATTAATAACATAGTGCCTGGCAGTATTAGTAATCATAATAATGAGGTTGATAATAACAAAAATAATAGCATTGGTGTAAAACCTGTCATATACCACGTACGTAGTATATAGCTAATGAATGCTTATTCCCTACTCCCCTCCCCAACTCAGTCACTAGATTTGTGTACCTCCTGGGACCTCTCTAGAGGTGGGATAGTCCAGGACACAGCACTCCCTCCCCAGTGCTTTCTGATCATCTGCCCTATTGGTACAACTATTGAACCATAAGGCATCCTTCTCCCCAGAATGTCAGGACCCACCTCTGAATGTAACAGAAATGTTTCAGGTTGGGCTTCTGGTGCTTTGTTTTTCCTGAAGATGTGGCCTGGTGAAGAAGATATAGGCCAGTCACTCGGCCAACTCTGTCTCCTCCTTGTCTTTCTACAGAGAACCTCCTAAAACTCAACAAAACTATTAATAACACCGGCTTAATAAAAGAGAATGGCGCCGCATTCTTCACGTGTATCTCAGAGAAAGGCAATTTGCCAGATATTCGGTGGTATTTCCAAAACAAGAAATTGCTACTCAGTGACCGGATAACTCTGTCTGAGCATGGTCAGATTCTCACCATCAAGACTGTGAAGAGGGAAGACAGTGGAGTTTATCAATGCGAAGTCTGGAATCCATTCCTTTCCAATATAAGTGCATTATTCAACCTGACTGTCATCTGTGAGTGACTCTGAATCTCCTCCCTCTCCCAATCCTTTCTCTAACAATGACTGACATTTCATCTTTTTCATCTTTTCATAGATGGACCAGAGCAAATCAAGATTCTTCCAGAGCCTGTTCATGGCCAGATTGAGGTCATATTCAAGCAAAATCTGACTTTAGAGTGTTGGGCTAATTCTCAACCACCGGCCGAGTATACATGGCAAATCAATGGTTCTTCTATATTTCGAAATTCTTCTATGTCTCAAAATTCAGAAAACAATTACACTATCTCCCAAGCATCTTGGGAACATGCAGGAACGTATACATGCACGGCAATGAACAAGATGGCCAAAGCAACGATTTCTACAAACGTCACAGTCAGAGTGATATGTAAGTCATCTCTCCCTTCCCTCAGAGAATAAGTTTCTTGGATTGGCTTAGGGTGAGACCCCAGGAGGAGGCATTCAGGCCCACTCAGAAGGGCAGCTTTTCATGGCGATTTGGGAAAAGTCAGGTTAAAAAAAAGAACCTGACTCTAGGGAATGAGGTCAGACTTACAGTGAATGCCAATCCATTTCCTGCTTCCTTGTCCTTGGTAGAAATGGAGACCAACCTCGTTTTCTCCTATAATAATCTTAGAAACAGTCATGTACACGTTCAAGATCATCCTCATTCTGCCAACATTGTGCAGAGCACGGTGCTAGGCACTGAGGGAAAATACAGGTTTGGCTAAGACTCCATTCCTACTTTCAAGGACCTTACGAGGTAGTAGGAGGATGGGCCTCAAGCATAGGTAACTGATGCACAATATTATATGATGTTGCATATTCAGATATTTTATGGTCCAGCATATTTAGACCGTGGCTGCAAATAAAGCATTGTGGGAGACCTTGGAAGAAATCCATTTTACTTGGAGGGTGGGCAGAAGAAACAATGTCAGATTTCAAGAACAGTTATCACTTGATCAACCTTTTAAAGGACGGGTTTTAAAAAACGGGGAAGAATTCAAGAGGTCAAAGGAGAGGAGAGAGAATATTCTACTTCTATGAATAAGTAGCCCAAGCCAAGATGCAGATGTGAGAAAATGTAGTGTTTGTCCACATGCAGAAAGTAGACCAAATCAACCTGAGGAGACAGTGCATGGCCAGGAGAAGTATTATAGAGGGAGGCCGCCATTTTGGAAGGGACTTGAATGCCAGGGCTAAGAACACCAAAGAGTAATTGGTAGATCATAGGAAGGCCCCAGAGCCTTATTAGCAGAGAGAAGAGATAGTCATACACATCTGGTTGGCATATGTCATTCATCAACACTGGGTAGACCAGTGAAAACAAACCTGACACTCAAGGGTCAGACTTTGGTTGAATGTGACCATTATCACATCTCTAATTCGGCTGTGGCTGGATCCAAACTACTTGGATGGGTCAAAATCTGGGGAATCTAAAGTTTCTTTTTCCACTCCTGAATTCCAGGCAGAACTAGCTTCAGCTCCTAGTTGAGGTGGTGAGAATATAGGTAAGGGAGCGGAGAGTAGGCTGGAGTCTAATACAAGTACATTTGTAGAATATTGTCATGGAGAGACCAGACTAAGTAGCAGAGGGAAGAGTAGAAAGCAGCTCTCCAGCCTAGAACTCTAGCACAACCACTCCAACAAAAGTCTAAGAAGAGTAAAAGATCAAGTAGAAAACAGGATTATTTTCAACAGGAAAAACCCAGTGAGCCATTTTTCAAGTCCAGATCAGAGCATTTATAAACACCAAAGTCTGGGCACATGAGCTAACCAGAAAAGTGACTAGAAAATGAGATTGAATGAGGACTTGGGGAGGAAGGGATCTTGGATGACTCATCGATGAGCCTGATACAGTTTGGGGAGCAGAAAGAGGAACCCACTGGAAGGTATACAATCTGATCTGGGGAATCAGTGCCTACTAAGCAAGGAACTCGAGCAGAGGGGTGAAAGCACTTCTGGGCCTGCAGAGTGAACAAGGAGAATGGTGTTTTTACCCCCTTTCTGAGTCTGAGGGTGGCAGCTAAGTAACCAGGGCAGAGAAGCTGATCAAGGGGAATCCTGAAATTGTAACGCTAATGATCCCACAAAATTTAGCAGCTATCACCATAAGTTAATGGGGATATTGGAATATGATATTCCAAAAAGCAAAAATATAGGCTTATAAACCAAGAATACTATATCCATCAAAACATGGAGAAATTGGTTGTTAATGAAATAAAAGTCTTCTTTATAAAGGCAACAGTGAGGAAAGGGGGAAAAATATAAGCGAGCAAGGTAGAAGGAAATACACACTTTTTATAATTAGAATGTAAAGTAAATTAACTCATCCATAAATATAAATTAGATTATCTCAGTCATAAAAAGGAAGACAATAAAGTAGATTTAAAAAACAATTAATAGAAAAACAAAGGGTAGAGCAAAATCCATTATCCATCAGTTGCACTAAAAAAAAGCACCAGGATAGCAACAGTCTTGATCTGAGACAATCTAACAGCAAAAATGGACTTGATTTTTTCAAATAAGTAGAGAAAGTGCATTGTGCTAAAATGTACTATGTGGAATTTAACAAGGAAGGCAAATTGAGGCAGGCTTCTGCAAACAAAGTTATTGTTTATAAGTTGGGATCTACAAACCAATAAAGCAGGTCTCTTGATACCTCAAATATCTAAAAGAGTCTGAATTGAGGATTCAATACAATACAATTTTCTAAGCATAGAACAAAGAACAAAAACCATATCGTTGGTGATGGAACTGGCAACATCATACGACTGAGAACTCATGATGCTTACATTAAGGATAAGGCAGACAGCACACGTGGGACCAGGACCACCTCTCTGTCTCCAAGGAATGCTTTTGTGACTTTTCAGGGCCCAGCTGCCTCTGGAGGTCACTGATATCAGACAGGAGCTTCAGACTCAAAGGCACCTGAGCATAAAACTAAGGCCATCTGAAATGTAAAGGGATGAGGCTATGGTCAACTTAGTGTGATTCTTAAGGATGCCACACTGATATATCATTTCATTTCACAGAGTATGAAGTTACATGACAAAATAAGTTTCCCTTTTCAGGAATGATATGTAAGTGTTGCTGACATAACAATTAGAATTGTACTTCTAAATCCAAGCTCCAAGTTACTCTTTAATTAACAGTATTATGGGAGAACTAAAAACTTGTACATCCAGCCTCAGAGAAGAAGGCTGAATTTTTTAACTTATATTAGTTTCTCTCAGACAAAAAAAGAAGCAGCTTGGGTTGGTTACACAGAATACAGAATATGATCAGTGAATAGAACCACTTGCAAAGTGGAATAAAATATGAAATGCAGGATAGAGCCATAGGACTAAATATGAAATACTAAGTCAACATTTGCTTCTTTCAGTACCAGAAACATTAAATTATTGTACCCATATAACAGTGAATATGCACCACATAGTACAATAGTTCAATACTAAAGGAAAAACTAAACAAATTCTGTGAGACTAAAAGTACAATAACAAGAAACCTATTAATGTACCCCTCCCCGACCTGGACAAAATATTGTCCAAAAAAGGGAAAAAGAAGCTAAGAACTTCAATAGAATTTTACAAAAGTTGGATAAAATGGATCTCTGGTGATTACTGAATAGAAAATTCTAAAGGACTGGTTCAGAGACCATTTTATTATTTCTCCTCTTGTCCAAAGTAAGTGGCCCAGATTACATTAGCAACCCTTAACCCATCCTATAGCAGATGGTTATCATTATCATCAATAAATAATACATGGACTTGGAACCAATATACAGTATTGATTCTAAGATGGAAGGTAGGGATTTTTAAAATACAACACATGGAGCACTTGAAACACAAAGAGGAAGGCTATGAATTAGAAGATTAGAGGCAGGAAGACCAGTAAGGAGACTATCCCAAAAATTCAGATGGAAAACAAGACTTGAATTTGGCCAGAATAGTGGGGAAGAAGAGAATGGTAAGGTCCTAGGATTTAAAGCTGAGATAAGTGTTACATACAGGTGGTTCATCTAGCCCAAACAGCTTCATTTTCTAGCTTGGAAAATTGATATCCAAAGAAGAGAAGGAACTTGCCAAGATCCCACAGCTAGGAAATGACAAGGACAGGATTCTTGTCCACCTCTACAGATTTCAAATCCAGAGCTCTTTCTGCTACAGTGCAATGCCTTTTAGGAAGAGATGTGAGAAACCCATTTAAAGGTTTTTGCAAAGAAAAATTTCATCATCAGAATGGAATTCAAGAAAGGTTGGATTTGGACAGTGATATATGAAGTACGAATTAGAGACGTGAGAGACCAGAGACAGGAACACTGGTCTGAAAAGTATTGCCATAATCTAGAAGAGATGAGAGGAGCTGGAGTAGAAACTGAGAAGAGGGGGGTAAATGTGAGAGTTACTGGCCAGGTAGAATCAACACAAATAACCCTAACATTAGGGAAAATATCATAGCAATTGATTAGATGTGAGGTTTGAAGGAAAAAGAAAGTCAAAGATGGTTCCCAATTTGAATCTGGGTGCCTGGGAGGTTGATGCTGCCATCAACAGACATAGAAAAGGGCAGAGAGCACAGTGTGGGGAGGAAATCAAAAGTTCAGAGGTTGAGTTTTATGGGCTTGTCCAATATTCAAATGTCTCCAAGAGGATACCTGGCCTCTGAGGAATAATGGGACTATAAATAATATAAATAACTATAAATAAACAGGACTCTGAGGAATAATGGCCCAGTCAGCTTCAATAATCAGTGAGCATTTTTTAAGTATTTATGGAGTGCCAGGCAAAGAAAACAAGTGCTAGGCACTTCTCATGTCTGGAACCCCTAAAGAACACTTGCTTTTTCTCAACAGATATGAAGTCTCGTTTACTCCATGGATGGGCCATTGCTGGCATTGTGATTGGAGTCCTAGCTGGAATGGCTCTCATTGGTTGCCTGTTATTCTGTTGCAAGTTATTGAGAGAATGTGCAGGGTAAAACAAAGTTTCCAGTCTGGTTTAATTCCCTCCTAGTCTGTCTCCCTGAACGGGGAAGAGAAACCAAAATGGTTTTCTGGATGCTGTACCCACATCTGGGACTTGGTCTACCTCCCTTTACCAAACTCC
>NW_025374152.1:0-4936 GCF_016433145.1 Gracilinanus agilis
AAATAATACAATAAAATTAATGAATTGAATTAAAATATTATATTAAATATAAAATTATTTATTATTAGTTTAAAAACCTCTGCTGTGACCATCCAGAAAAAGTCTTAGAGGCTAAAGTCTTAGAGACAATTATATCAGTATGGGTGATCACGGGATGGGCATCTAAAATAACTGGGGACTTTCTACATCATTGTGACATCTCTGTCATGCAGGATCTAGGTGGTTAGGCTCAGGGTGGAGGTCCAGAGGTTCTCTCACCCACACTGGCCTTACTCATCAGGCCAAAAGGGTGGAGGTCCTCTGATGAGTATTTTGTGGTTAAGCAAGTATGCTTGTAACAGTTAGTAAATGTATTTATAACTGTAGCTTTAAAGTTTTAGCCCTACTATAAGAAAGAATATGCTTAACCTGTTCTAATTGTCCTTAAATGTAATGTGTATCAATATTAATTGATTAAACTAAACAAACATGAGACTAAATATATATTAGACATAGCAGAAATATAACAAAAATAGATATAATTTATATGTAAGTATAACAAAAAATAGAGATAATTAGATATAATTGTTTCCCCTATGGAATCACTCTAAATTAAATAATACTGATTGGAAATAAACTAGGGGATGGATCAATAAATCAATCATTTCTCACAAAGAGAAGGCTTTCTACACAGGAGAAGAGAAGGAATATATTTGAAATTACAGATGATAGACTGAATTAAAAAAATTATTAAGCCCTCACAATGTGGAAAACACTAAGGATAAAAATAGAACAGCAAGAGAGTCTCTGTTCTCAAAGAAGATAATATATAGAGAGTAGATTTCAGCTACAAGTGAAATGAGAAGGCCCCATGTTCCTTAGGGTACAATAGCAAAGCAGATGGTAATGCATCTTCTTTAGTTGTCTTTCTATTGATAGAACCAAATCCATTTCTGATGTTGAACTCCCAGTGCCAAGGATTTTCATGATGAGAACTTTCTTTTCTGGGTCTTCAATCTGTATAGCCCCTAAAGAAAAAAATAGCCATAAAAAAAAAAACTAGAGGAGTTATTATAAAGAGAATATGACTTAGGATCATCATCCCTCCTATGGAATGGCTCAGAGAGGTTCATCTGGTTCATTTTACATAGGAGGAAACTGAGGCACAAGTATATGAAGTGACTTGCCCCAGGGTCACACAGTAAGTTCAGAAGAGTGAGATTCTAACTGATAATAGGCCTTTAATTTTTAATCCTCTTTGTGCTCAGTTGTACTGCCTCTGTCAATAGAGCTTTTCGGTTCTGAGAAAGAAAAGATGCTTTTGTGTTAAAATATTTTAACATGACAACTTGAGCAAGAAGGAGAAAGAATTGTACATGTCTTGCTGTGTGCCCAATTTTACTTTCCAGCATGTAGTTATAAGAAGCCTTCCCTGAAGGCATTGTCAAGACAAGAATTACTCTTGTCTCCCTGGGACTCGTCCTCTCTATTTTTTTTCATTCTTTTTTCTCAGTTGCTTTCTGTGGGTCTGAATGCAGGTGCTTGCATCTTGTGAGGGATCATGCAGGTCTTCCGCCTTCTTGTCAAGCAGTTTTAGAATTGCTGAAGGGGAGGGTGCCTAGATGGAAGGCCCGCACACGGATCCTTTCACTGGTCCTTAAAGCAGCCGGGAGGCAGATGTGGAATTGTACATGCCCATTGTTTGCTTCGTGAAAAGAGAGAGGATGAAATCATTGAACCTACCTCTTCCTCTCCTCTCCTCAGTGCCCACATCCCACCAAGACATTTTTATACGGAAGAAATAAGATAAAAATGAACATTGAGGACACCCCATTGGGGGTAAGGGATGAAGGTCACAGGATTTGTTAGAGGGGAATATATGTAAGAAGGAGGGACAATCTATCACAAATGGTAAAAATGTCATTGTTCATTGTCTATAATCAATGAGCATTTATTAAGTGCCTTTTCTGTACATGGTGTTATTCTAGGCATTGAGGATACAAATACAGAAAATGAGACAGCCTCCACCCTCAAGGAGCTCACATTTTATTGGGGAAGACAACATGTACAAAAATAAGTATATACAGAATAGCTCTGAAGTAAATAAAAGATAATTTGGGGAGAAGGGGCAATAGGACCTTGGTGGATTGGTATAGTCTTCACATAAAAGCTGCTTCTTGAATTGAGTCTAGAAGGAAATAAGAGAATCTAAAAGGATGATTTTTTGTGAGATGTGTGTGTGTGTGTGTGTGTGTGTGTGTGTGTGTGTGTCAGAGAGAGAGAGAGAGAGAGAGAGAGAGAGAGAGACACAAAGAGAGAAACAGAGACAGAAGATTATGGGCTGATGGTTTATGCGCCTATGTTCTTCTTTCCTTTGTTTTCTTTTATCCCCAGCTCTAGCACCCTTTTCTTGTCTATTGTCTTGCTAGCTCTCTGCTTTTCTGCCCAATACTTGGATCGATTCTTGCAAGGTCTTACTCTGGGAATTTGGGCAAAGGGAACAAGCATTTATTACTATATAATAAATGGCACTGTGCTAAGCACTTTACAATTATTATCTTAAATGACTCTCACAACAACCCTAGGAAGTAGGTGCTATTATTATCTTCCTTTTACAGTAGAAGAAACTGAGGCACACAGAGGTCAAAGACTTTCCCAGAGACATACAGCTAGTAAGTGTCTTAAGGCTGAATTTGAACTCAGGTTTTCCTAACTCTAGCTCTAGCAGTCTCTCCATTGCAAGCTAGCTGCCTTGAATAGTGATGTCTTCTGTAGAAGTGAGTATATTTATTCCCACATTCCTTGGCTTTCCAAACTAGTTAAGTGGAACAGAAACTATTCATTCAGTCCTGGAGAAAGAAAGTACATTGCCTGGCATCTGACTACTTGAATCCAGTAGGAATGTTTATTTGCAAATTATTGCTTTTTTATACAAGCAGTGTCAATGAGTCTCCAGGAACATCCTCTGCTCCTTTTTCTTTGCCTTTTTCTTAGAATATCTAAATTTGCCACAAACTTTATATTAGATGTTCTGATAGCTTGCTACCTAGTGTAGTGAATAAAGTGACACTAAAGTTGGGGGTGCTCTCTTAATCCTTGCTGAATGAGGAGGGGTATAGGGTGATTGAGGTAATAGGAAAGGAATGGAAGGGATGACTGAGTATAGGGAGGAATGGACAAGGCAGTATTTGGATGGTAAGGGTACAGGTGAGGTATTCAGGAGAGGCAGCTAACACAGACTAGACACTCAGGCTAGAGACAGAGGACACTGGGGGGAAATAGGCTGAACCCTTCCAGGCAGGAAAGGTACTTTTACAGACACAAGGAATAGGGCCAGTCAGAAATGGTTTGAATCTGACTTGAGGGCTTTCTTGTCAGTTTCTCAAGTCCTCAAAGGAGGAGTCACAAGGTTCCTCCCTGTCAGAGAAACTGAAGGGTTTCAGGAGGAAGTGTCGGGCAACTACTTCCTCCCAAGATGGATGCCTCCAGTTCCCTCAAGAAATAAAAGAGAATAATTCCTTCCCCTTCAACCCTTTCCTAATTCTTCAACACAAAGATTCACCAGAGGGTTTGATTAGGTAGCAAGGGGATTTATTAATGTTCAGGGTTAGTCAGAGGGAGAGAAGGGTTTGGGGTTTCTGACAGCCGCTAGGGAGAAACTCAAGATGGGGGAGGGTCGCAGGAATGGTTTAGACCGAGAGAGAACCTGCTCTCTCAGCCAGGGAAGATTTAGCTGATTTTAAAGTAGAGGGCATACTAAATCAATAAAGTAAGGGTGTCCTACTTGATTCAAGGATGTCCTACTTGCCTATAGGGAAACTAAACCCACAGAGTCTATTCACTAAAATCCAAAAGCCACCCTTCCTCCCAGAGCCCACAGGAAAACCAGAAAGGAAACAGGGGAATAGTATGGAGAAGGTCAGGGAGAGGTCCAGAGAAATTAGCTAAGTTCAAATTGTCCAAAGACAAGGCACAGCCCAAAAGCAAAGTTGAAAGCCAAAGGCAGAGCTCCAGTTGGTCCTTCTGCTCTCCTCAAGCCTCCGGAACCAACTGACTTTGTCAGGATTCTAAAGCCTCTAACTGCCAGAATTTTTCAGTTAACTTTTTTTTTTAAACCCTTGTACTTCGGTGTATTGTCTCATAGGTGGAAGATTGGTAAGGGTGGGCAATGGGGGTCAAGTGACTTGCCCAGGGTCACACAGCTGGGAAGTGGCTGAGGCCAGGTTTGAACCTAGGACCTCCTGTCTCTAGGCCTGACTCTCACTCCTGAGCTATCCAGCTGCCCCTTCAGTTAACTTTTGCAAGGGCAAAAGCCTTTATTGCATCTTTGCATTACACTAGAGTGGTAAGAACACTCTACCTAGAGTCAAAAATACATGAATTCAAATCTGAAATCAGGTACTTAGTGACTGTGTGACTCTGAGCAAGTCACTTGACCTCTACCTCAGTTTCCTTAACTACAAAATCAGGATAATAATGGCATCTTCACCTACATCACAGTGTTATTGTAAAGAGAAATGAGATAATAATTATAAACTACTTTGAAAACTTTAAAGTGCTAGCTAGCTATTTTGAAATGAGGGAGGAGAGAGTGAGAGCTTCTAATCCCACTCCTGAAAATAAACTTTAAAGTTGTTACCTTTACTTTACCTGTATTTTACTTTACATGTATCTTGTATATATCTATTTTGGTACATTTTTCTTCTCCATTAGAATGCAATCCTCTTGTGGGAAGGGGGTATTTTCCCCCTTGTGTCTCACTAGTGCTAAGCATAATGTCTGCTATATATATATATAAAATTAACAAATGATTATTGCCTGACTGACTGGTACCTAGTAATATCATATATTGGTGATTGATTGAGAGTCTCTATAAGTCCATTTTTAGATGAGAGACAGAATAGAAATTTAGTTAATTTCTTCCTTTCTTCCTCCCCTGCCTCCCTCCCTCCCTCCC
>NW_025374153.1:0-3105 GCF_016433145.1 Gracilinanus agilis
ATTTATAATACTTAAGGACTTACCCAGGATGGTTTAGCAGTAGTAGGGACCTTAAGCTCCATAGATATCAAAATGATATTAATGAGCGGTTAATTTCCTTTATCTGGATATCAGTTTATATCAGGTTTGGGGCAAAACTCATTGCTGTTATAGACAGTCAAAGTCGTATCTTGAGAAATGGGAATAAACCTTGAGATAGGAGAAAGGGCACAAGCTGTATAAAATAAAATAAACCCATGTATCACTTGCTAAGAAAAAAAAACTTTTTTAATGAACTTTTGTAGCAATTGATGCCTCTCTTATGACACTTATTGTGCCTTGTGCTATAATTTTGAATGGCTATTTTATTTTCAATGCTAGATTATAAACTCTTTGAAGACAGGGATTCCTTAGTATATCCCCTATCCTTTTTAGCTCAATGCCTTACACTTAGTAGATATACAATAAATATTCATTGAGTGAATGACTTTGAAATCATTACAGGTCACCTTTATATTCTTAGGAGTACTATGTAGTTATTTGCTTATAACTTTGTGAAGTGAAAGCATTTAGTTGCAACTTGTGCTTTGCAATTCTCAGAGCACTACTTATAGACTCTTCTCCCTTGAATCCATTCCATGAGGAAAAGTAGATTTCTGTTTCATGTGACTTAATTTATATGAAGAGAGAATCTCTCCCCTCATACATGTACATAAGGAGGAAGCAACATAATTTCTCAGTGACTGAATACAACCCAATGATGTTCTCTTTCCCATCAGAACAGAGTAATTTCTTTTTCCCAGACATCCTTATTCCTCCTCTCCCTTTCTTTGGAAGCTGGGATTCAAAAACATTCAATTTGCATAACATTGCTTAAGATTATTTTAATTAATCATTCTACCCGTTTTGGGCTAACTCCTAAAACTGAATCTTAAATGGTTTATGCCTTTATTTCAGAACCAAAAATTTAAAATAGAATCAAACAGAATACAAATAGATGTTAACTTCCTCCCTGTGTCTATTTTTCTTTAACAGCCATGAAACACATTTTTATTTATTTATAGATAAAAATACCACATTACTATTTTAGGTTTAGTTTTCAAATGTTTTTCCCCTTTTTTTGGCTAGAGTGTGAGCAAGGGGAGAGGAAAAACGGTGTTGGTTATAAGAATGTTCTGATTGAAAATTACCTGTCAAAAAGGCTCTAGATAAAAGTTCTTATCATAGTAGCTGGATGCCAGCAGAGTTCAAAAAAAGGCTAGAATAACACTAATATTTTTGAATGAGATTATAAAATTAGTATAACATTTTACCATGAACTAAAAACACCTCTGATAACCCTTCTTCAGTTTGAGGAGTTACTCACATTAATCAGCATGTTTTGAGGGTTCCATATTTCACCCTCTAGTTAAAGGTCCTTTTCAAACTGAATCCAGGATAGTTAAAGCTAGTTTAGAAAGACAGGGCTAATTCCACAATGCTTGGCCGAGCGGCATTAAGCAGTTCTAAACGGAAAGAATTTAATTAGTTCACATCAAAGTTACACCACCTTCAGTGGTAGGTAAAATTGATGTGTAGCAATAAGAATTGGATCAATGTGAACCTAAAGAAACTGTAGAAATTGAGCTTTAGATGGAATGCCTAATGCTGTTCAGAAAGGCAAATCCCAACCCATTATCAGACATGAAGAGAAATAAATGAAGGAAAACTGAATGATTAAATGCTTTCATCTGGAAATTTTGGTTTCAATATTCAGAAACTCTACAATTCTCCTAATTCATCATGCTCTTTGTTTATTACTAATAAATTAATGTGCTGATGGAAAGAATTCATTACCCTTTCTACACACTTCACTAGTTGCAGGTCATTTATTAATCCGTGTTATCTGGTGAGACTAAAACAGCTGTAATTACATTGTTAAACATTGATTAATAAGCAGCTCTCATCACTAATAAAAGAAACATGCAAAATGTGTATTCTTTCAAGTATTTAGTTTAAAGTTTTACTTCCCCCTTGAGAATAAGGAATTTCAGAATGTCATTACTATTCACTCTTCGCAAAATTTGATCTGCTTTTGCAGCTGCATCTAGGCACACCTATGAAAACTGATTACCAAAAAAATTCAATTACACTGAAGAAACTCATCTTGGCCACAAAGTACTATTAATTTGCTAAGATTAACATTCAGAGTATGAAACATATTTTTATAATTTCTAGCTATTTTTCTTTAATTTAATGTTAAAAGGCTACCCAATCAAAGCTACATTTTCATTCCCTCTATTTTGATTATACAATTGACTACACATCCATACGCGGTTGGGAACTCAAATATCTTACAGATTGGCAGCACTTTAGCTTTGGAAAGCAAATGTTTCACAAACTCTATAGTTACTGTTTTCTAGGTTTCCTATATAATCAGCTTGATTGAAGTGCCCCCAGCATATTATTCCATGTCAGATACTTTGATTATCACTAAGGGTAAAAAGCAAACTACCTCTGACACTTGGACCAAATTATACACTCTGTTTCATCAATACCATACAATAGTAAAAGGTGATATAAATAAATGGTTTTAGATAGGATGCTTTAAGACTGACTCAATCAACTTGATGGCTTTTTCAAAAGCTACTTATGCTGTTAAAGGATGACCCTGAGTCTTAGAGAGAAAGAACTGTGTCTCCAAGTCCCTGTACCTTCACCTGTCCAATTCTGAAAAGCATTTGATGACACTCTTCATTAATGACGGTAGATGTACTATAAAGTGAAACAGATATGTTTTCTCCAGAACACTTGGCAGTGTCACAGAAGATTCCCTATACTCATTCCAAAAGGAAGATGGATCCCCTATAAAAAGTGAGGTCCTCCAGGGATTTCTTTTTGTAGATGGTATTCTGAGTCAAGTTTCAGAAAATTATTGATCTTCCTTCTCACATTGTACTCAGAATTGATGTGTATCAATTTTTATATGGAACTTTAAAGATACTTTTATTATTACTTTCTTATTATTAATTACTATTAATTCCTTTGATATGGAATTCCATGCAGTTCCTATCTTTTTAAAGAATTAAGCCTGTGGATCACTGAAAGGATATATATATCCTTTCAGTGATTATATATATATATATA
>NW_025374154.1:0-3787 GCF_016433145.1 Gracilinanus agilis
GAAGGAAGGAAGGAAGGAAAGGTATTCATGAAATCAGAATCCATCCTTTATCCACTGCACCAACTAGCTATCTCTACAAAATCTTCATTCTCCTGGTTTCTTTCACACAGTGTAGAATATATTGTCTATGTTTCCTAAAATGTGGTGCCCATAAGTGAACCAAGTACCCCAGATATGTCCTGACCAGAGCAGATTGTAACAGAACTATTGCTTCTTTCATTGCCACTCAGTCCCACTTAAGATTAAATTCAATTTGTGATGATTGCTAGGCCATATGGGTGATATATATTGATTTGCAATTTACTAAAACCTCCAGGTTTTTTTTAATAGGAAATATTGCCTAGCCATTAATTCCAGCTCTTTTGTGATACTGATCTATGGAACCCAAGTGTAGAATACTACATTTATATCTATTATATTTCACCCTTAAAAGCAATATGGTGTCATAGATATTTTTAAATGTCCTTGGAGTCTGGAAAAACCTAGATTAAAATTTACCTCTGACACATACTAACTACATGACAATGATCAAGTCACTTAACCCTCTCAATGTCATTTGAACAATTTCTAAGTTACAAATGTATTGAAAATCTGCAACCTAGAAGGAGTTTATAGCATGAAAATTTCTTACACTGATAGAATCCCAGGTTTAGAGGCTAGCCCCATAAAAAATACATTTCCCCCCCAAAAAAATAGCCTATTATTTTAGCTTGTCAGGATCATTTTTTTCTGTTCTGGACTCTGTCTGCTATCCCTTCAAAATCTGTGTCTGACATTTGCAAGTTTAATCAGTTCACAATTTATACCTTCATTCAAGTCACTGATAAAAAAAAAAAGTATGAGCATGAAAGATCCCCAAGGCATTCCACTATACCACTCTAGACACCTCTACAAATTGTTATTATCTCATTAATGATTCCTTTTTTAGTTCAATCTTCTAGCCTGTTATAAATGGCACCTACTTTTACCATCATGTAGGTCAGTGATGGGCAAACTACAACCCACCAGCCAGATGTGGACCCCTGAAATGTTCTATCTGGCCACGTGATATTATTCCTAATCTAATGAATACAATGAGTAGGATACACTACAATGAAACGTCAAAAGAGTTGCCTTAGAAACTGACTGACAGATCACCATTTCCTTTCCTTTGGCCCCCTCTTTAAAAAGTTTGCCCATCACTGGTGTAGGTAATAGCTCTCCATTTTTTTCACAGATATAGCAGAGAATCCTTTGTCAAAAGTTATTATAAAATAAAGATATGGTACTCCACAGTGTTGTCCTTGTCTATCATAACAGTTATTTTGACCAAAAAAGGAAATTAATTCTGCCTGGCATTATCATTTTTTAATGAAGCAAAGATAACTTTTTTTGTGAATTCTCCTTCTCTTTCTCAGTGCTTATATAAGAACTTCTAAATGTTACTTTCTAGAATTTGGCCAGAAATGACAGTCAAACTCACTGATCTACATTTTGTACAGCTAAACTCTCCTTTTTGAAAATTGTGACAACCTTTCTCTTTCTTCAAACAGTTGCACTTTTCCTGTTCTTCAACATCTTTTAAAGATCTCTGATAACAGTAGTCACATCTACCAAATCTTCTAGTACTCTATGAGAAAACTTTTCCAGGTTTGGTAACTTGAACTAATTGAAGGTTGCCAGATGCTGGATGACAATTCCTCCATTTACTCTGGAGTGCTATGTGAATGATGATTTTTGTTCTATATTTGGCAGTATAAAGATAATTCTTATTGCTAAAGAAACCAGTAGCAGAGTAAAAGTTGAATATTCCAGCCTTTTCTTTTTATAATTCATTATTTTCTTTTTATCTTTGTCCTGTCCATTACTTGATATTGCTCTTGTCTACCACATAGAAGTGGAAAATATATATCTTTGGCACCCACAGCCAACCTCAATTCATTCTGAACTTTAGTCCTAATAGAGACTTTATATTGCTAGTGCAAATTCTTTGGGTTCATTATCAGTTGGATATGATACTTTCATGTTTGGTGCATGAAATTAAGAAACTTCAGTTTGCTCATTGGTTTTCCTTTTTTATCTCATCACAATCATTTCCTCTCATATCATCATAATTTTATTCTTGAGAGATCCTCAAGCCTCTTAAATCAACTTTTTCTTTCAAATTATCAGGCCAATGAACCGTACCTATCTTTTTGAAAGTTGGCCATCATAAATTCCCAGATACATTGTAAACTACACATCACTTTTTTCACCTTCCCTATCATGAAGTCTATAGTGTGGTCACTTGTTCTTAGGATTCCTTATGTAAGATTTAGCTGAAGCAACTGGTCCTTATTTGTTGGTTGAAATAAAAGTCAGAATGGTAGTTCTCTTTTTTATTTTCTTTACCTTTTAAAATCAAGTCATAAACTTATTACTGCATATTCTGCTTTTGGCATAAAGAGAATGACAGCACATGACTGGGTTGTGGAAGTTTTCCATTACTCTTATGTTATATTTTTATGTCAGGTTTGTAGTCTGCTTTACACATTTTTCATCAAAGTCTTCCTTCAGTCCTAGTAATCTGTCTAATAATATCACTACAAATTCTACCTCTATTGATGTTCTTTATAATGTCATCTTTCTGCTTTCAGCCCTCCACATTTTTCACATTAGAATATATTCTTTATATACATTTCTATTTAATTCTCTTGCCTTTTACTACTCTGTTACTTTTGGATAAAGTATACCCTTTCTTCAATGGAACTGTGACTTTACCCATGTGGGTACTCCTACTAGTAAAAGATTACAATGCATCTATGCCTACTTTTAAACTGTGAACTTAACAAATACCAACTACAATGAACACTTTTATATCCATAGAACAACAGAAAGAAATGGTTGTACAGGAAACTCTTCCATTATAATTTTCTTTTTAAGGCCATAATAAATTCGGTATGCTACTTTTAAAACTATCCTGCTTGTCTGTGACTCCTTCTGGCCTTCATTTTTCTTCTGAGTACTTCAAAAACATAATTCAATAACACTTTGTTTTTTACAAACCTATTCAAAGCTTCTCTCTCCTTCAGTACCATGCCCCAAATGAGAAAAATCCAAACAAACAGAGTCAAAATGAACTGCCACATCATATGTCACTGTTTTGCATGTCCTTCCATAATTCCTCCAAAGGAGCATTTGCTCAAAGTTCCGTGGACCTTTCTATTGATTTCACATTATATGGATATCAATAAAACAAGTCATCCTACTTTCTGTCTAACTTAATTATCTGTGTTCTTTTTCATTGATGAATCTTTTTGAGGATATCACTGTCTAGCATAGTGGAAAGCAAACAAGATTTGGGGTCAGAAGTTATTGTTTCAAATACCAGCTCAGGGGTCAGCTGAATAGCTTAGTGGATTGAGAGCGAGGCCTAGAGACAGGAGGTCCTGGGTTCAAATCTGGTCTCAGATACTTCCTAGCTGTGTGACCCTGGACAAGTCACTTAACCCCCATTGCCTAGCCCTTACCACTCTTCTGCCTTGGAACCAAAACAAAGTATTAATTCTAAGGTTGGAGGTAAGGGTTGTTGTGTTTTTTTTTAATTTAAAAATAAAATAAAATCCCAGCTCAGCTATTTATTCCCTTTTATGGCATTGGGTGAGTCATTTCTTCTCCTTGGGCTTCAGTTTTCTAAACAAAATGAAGGAAATGGACTAGATCATCACTAATTCCATTAAACTCTCAATCTATGACCTAAAGACTCTATTATGTGAAATTCTTCTGTGTGTTCCAATTTAGAACCAGCATATATATATATATATATATA